>NC_089786.1:53299694-53307194 GCF_040412425.1 Macrobrachium rosenbergii | reverse complement strand
TAACAAATTCTAAAGCACATTTGAAATCTTTTCATATGACAATTAAAAAAAGATTTAATTTCCCTGTACAATCTATCGAACAAAATCCTAAGTAGAATTACAATCTCTTCATGGGAAAATGAAATAGCAATATTCTACTTTCCAATCTTCTCTGGTCATTTCATTTCTCTGCAAAATTTCCCGCAAGCAAATTTCCCTCAGAATTTGCTGCAGAAATCCTTGCTTTAATTATACCAGCCTTGCTTTAAACCCTCTTTGAAGCGCATTTCCTTTTGATGCACCCTGTAGCTTGACTGTTCTACACAGAGTTTATCAAAAGTAGAAAATGCGCTGATCCCTTCTCCCGGCGACTTTGGTTTAATAATTATTATTATTTGTTTCCTGAAGTTGGGAAAGTTGGGTACCAGGGTGAATTATTCTTTACATAAACGAACGTGTGTTTATATATACATACATACATACATAAATAATACATGCAGAAAAGTACACACCGTATATATATATGTGTATGTACATTATATATACATACATATACATTTAGCAGTCGTTCTGTATACTTGATCTCTCTCTCTCTCTCTCTCTCTCATTCCTTCATATATTTCCTAATTTTTCTATATTCAATTATTTTCGTATAAGCCCTCTCTCTCTCTCTCTCTCTCTCTCTCTCTCTCTCTCTTCATTTATATACCAGAAGCTAAAATATTCGTCGTAAGCATATATATATATATATATATATATATATATATATATATATATATATATATATATATACATATATATATATATATGTGTGTGTGTGTGTGTGTGTGTGTGTGTGTGTGTGTGTGTGTATAAAACCTTCCACAACCACACGACTAAAACCCTCTTTGATCAAGTCCAAGGAAAAACGAAAAACAACCCCTCCCCTCCCCCCTTCCCCCTCCCCCTTATAAGAAAGACTTAAAAAATATACAAAGAATCAGACTGGGGCGATATATATATATATATATATATATATATATATATCTCTCTCTCTCTCTCCTCCAATAATCCAATCAAGATACAGAAGACATTTTATCTCGTTTGCAAAGACGCATTACGATACCTATCTAATTTGCGATGCGTTGCGATACCTGTCTAATTAGAGCATCGAATTTGGGGGAGGTTCGGAAATAGATCTTTGTCTTAATTGGTCAGATATATATATTGCGGTGTTCATCTAATCGGCTGGGAAATGGGAATCCTGATAATCTATTTTGCTTTTATTATCTCGGTTTAATTTTTAGTTTTCTGTGAAAGAAAAGTGTTGTGCTGGCTTTGTCTGTCCGTTCGCACTTTTTTTTTTTGTCCGCACTTTTTTCTGTACGCACTTTTTTCTGACCGCGATTTTTTCTGACCGCGCTTTTTTCTGTCCAAACTTTTTTCTGTCAGCACTTTTTCCGTTCGCACGCACTTTTTCTGTCCGCACTTTTTCTGTTCGAACTTTTTTATGTCCGCATTTTTTCTGACCGCACTTTTTTCTGTCCGCACTTTTTCTGTCCGCATTTTTTCTGCCCGCACTTTTTTCTGTCCGCGCTTTTTTCTGTCTGCACTTTTTTCTGTCTGCACTTTTTTCCATCCGCACTTTTTTCTGCCCTCACTTTTCCTGTCCGCACTTTTCTGTCCGCCCTCAGGCCTTAAAATCTACTGAGGCTAGAGGGCTACAAATTGGTATGTTGATCATCCACCCTCCAAACATCAAAAATACCAAATTGCAGCCCTCTAGCCCCAATAATTTTTATTTCATTTAAGGTTAAACTTAGCCATAATCGTGCATTTGACAACGATATAGGACATGCCACCACCGGGCCGTTGTTAAAGTTTCATGGGTCGCGGCTCATACAGCATTATAACGAGACCACCGAAAGATAGATCTATTTTCGTTGGCATTGATTATGCGCTTTAGCGGCTGTACAAAAACTCGATTGCGACGAAGAAGCTTCGGCGCATTTTTTACTTGTTTATTTTTATAAATAACTTTATTAGATTATTTTCAATCGAGTTCCTTCTTCTTCTGGATTCAATGTCCACACTTTCAAAAATATTAAGTATTTAATTGCCTATTAATATCAATGTCATTTTTACATCGAAAATTTGGCCCGTATTGGAAAGTCTTCAAAGATATCAAGATAATTATATAATATCAATTTAAGGACAATTTCTATCAGAAACTGAAACTCCCAAATACAGTTTAATTACCAGTTGTATAAACACACAATATATATATATATATGTACACACATACTGTATATATATATATATATATATATATATATATATATATATATATATATATATATATATATATATATATATATATAGATGAAATACTGTATATATAGGAAACACTTTTACCCAAACCAAAGAAAAGTAAACCTGCTCTTTTACAAACTATCTTACCAATGATTTTGTTTTTTTATGATAATTTGGGTACAGACAACTTTAAGTCATCCCATAACCTTTCCTACTTACTGTAATCAATTCGTACCTGTTATGTAATCAGCCCTCAAGGCCATTACATTAAAGCTAATCCTTCCCTTTGTGCTACCTTGATCGAGAGAGAGAGAGAGAGAGAGAGAGAGAGAGAGAGAGAGAGAGAGAGAGAGAGAGAGAGAGAGAGAGAGAGAGAGGAACAGGTGATAAATAAATAAGAGGGAATGGAAAGTAAAACCGATACACCTGAAATTCAGGAAACGTCGAGAGAGAGAGAGAGAGAGAGAGAGAGAGAGAGAGAGAGAGAGAGAGAGAGAGAGAGAGAGAGAGAGAGAGAGTTATATAGGAAAAGGTGATTAAATAAATATAAAATGAAGGAATAAAAAATAAAACCAACACCCCTGATATTCAGGAGACACCAAGAGAGAGAGAGAGAGAGAGAGAGAGAGAGAGAGATAATGCAATGCAAAATCAAATAAAAATTAAAAATAAAAGAATTATTGCCATATTCGTAAATAATCAACTATACTCTATACCGGGCATTACCTCAAACCAAACCATCAACCGACGTACTTTTACAACCTAACCTGGAAATATTTTGCAACACCCTGTAGCTGATTTCATTACTCCAGACACGTCAAAAACTACTCCAATTCATCAGCTGTGACGGCATCAGTGTCATCCCGCCATTCTCCTGACCCCAATCACGCAAAAAAAACAGGTCAGAGTTTCGAAATGACCTGTCAAGAGTGAAAACACTGTGGGTTTCGAACCTCGAAACAAAAAAAAGGGTTTTTCCAATTGGCACATTTGGCTTCCTGACCAATTCATTCGGTGTGGAAATTGGAAATAATCATTTGGGGGAGACACATTTCGAATGGAAAATCGATACGTGGGTCACAGATGGTATATACACACACACACAAACACACAATACACACACACTCTCACAATACACATACATACAGAAAATGAATGCATTGATGAAACGAAATGTGAATACGTTTAACAATATGTATTTCTGTGGTACACACACACACATTTGGCAAATGGTTTTGTTTCAAATTTCCTCCCATTTTGGACATTTATGGGATTCGTAGGCTTAATGAGTTCCATCATTTTAGGATCGGTGGGAATTGAGGATCGAGCGCCGTTGTTGATTTGTGCGTACGATGTTTGTGTTTGTGGGGACTACTGTATATATGTATGTATATATATTATATATATATATAATATACATATATACACAGTATATATATATATATATATATATATATATATATATATATATATATATATATATATACATACATACATACATATATATACATATATACAGTAGTCCCCACAAACACAAACATCGTCCGCATAAATCAACAACAACGGCGCTCGATCCTCAATTCCCACCGATCCTAATATGGTGGAACTCATTAAGCCTTCAAGTCCCATAAACGTCCAGAATGAGAGGAAATTTGATATAAAACCATTTACCAAATGAAGCAATATTCTGATGGCGGCGAGGCGGTCACCCGCCCGCGTAATTCCAGGTGACTCTTTTAATGGCGGGTCATGTTAGTTAGAGCGTGTAATGCTGTTAGCCAAATCCACTTATGCTAAGCATGACTGCTTTCCATTGTGGCTGCTTGCTTGTGCTTGCATCTGTCTGTGTGTCTGTCTGTCTACACAGGTTGGGTGAGTTTAATTCATGCGACAAAAATTGCGCCAGGTTTTTCCTCGTAAAGCTTGGAGTTATAATCATAATTCATCTCTTAATTGTTTCTCAGTCCCCTACAACAGCAATGATAAAAATGCAATAATTCAGTTACCAGACAATTTCAAAACACTGACTCAACGCAACGCCAGGTTAATAAGCAAATCAAATGGACGAAATCAGGTCGAGCATACAAAATCAGGTGATCACGTTGCAGGCAACATAATAATAAATTATTTCTGCACCACAGAAAGTAATATTAAATGTTCATACATAGCAATAAAAATTAAATTGAAAAATGATAATACACCATTAACATTACCAATAATAAAGAGTATCAACCTAAACAAATATCTTATAAATAAAATCCATACATGCCTTTTAAAATGTGTGAAATAAAATCTACATAAAGTAAGCTTTGGACTATGTATATAAAACTATAAAAAATATGAATTTCATATAAGAACAAATATTGAAATACTGGTTTTTAATATTGAAAAAAATACTGGATAATGATCCTGAGATGCACAACTTATTCGAATGTGAAGTCTGATTCATAAGGTTGTGGATTTTACTTATAACAAAATTCATAATAATGGAATCTAACTTCCGACTCTGTTGTATATTATCAAACTGGATATACAAATCAAATGTACTGTATGAACAAACTAATCAAGCAATCGGCATTAGTAAATAATTCCAAATATGAAACTTTATGTAAGCATCAAATTACTTATTGGAAAAAACTAATAATTCCAAGAAATATTCACCCAATTACTGTAAACAAACTTCCCATTTAAACTTCAAAGTGACTGAATGTATTCAATTAAAAGCTAATAACTCATGATGAAGGAAAAACTAAGTTATCTTCATCAAGCTACCCTTTTTGAAGGTTATGAAAATTGAATATAAAAAATGAATTCCGTGTACTAAATATAATAAAACACGAAATAAAAAAGAATGACTTTGATTTCGAATTCATAAAAAAATAAGCTATTTCAAATCAAAAGTTGTCGAGAGAAAAAATAATGAATTCAAAGCCGCGAATCTCAGCAAAAACGAATCATGAATTTCTATTCAATGCATCTGAAACAAAAAAAACAGAATCAATACTTACAGGTATAAATCGTGTTTCTCAGTATCACAGTCGTAGCAAAAAGACGTATTGAGTGAGGGACTTAACGAGGTGTGGGTGGTACGCTTCCAAAATCATAGAGAACAGCCTGGGAGAAGCCAGCAGCTCCGCAAAGATCTTGAGGCAACCGAACTAAAGTCATTGGTTCAGCAGAGTTTTGAGGTAGCCCAGGTGAATCCCACCAAACTTAGCAAACTCTAGTGGTAACCCAGCTTAATCCTGGCCAGCTTTGCTAAATTGTGAAGTAACTAAGCTTGAATCAACTCAGTTTAAGAGCCTTGAGGTAACCCAGCCTTTAGCTAAGCCAGCTTAGCGGAATTTTGCAGAAACCAAGCTTGAGAGAATCCAGTTTAGCAGAGCCTCGCAGTGACCCAGTTATTAAGCTAAGCCAGCTTAGCGGAATTCTGAGCCACGTCGGCTTAAAGAGTTTTGAGCAAAGGGGAGTCCAAACTAACTCAGTAGTGCAGAGTTCTGAAGCCAGACCACACCAGGCAGCTCAGACTGTGCCAAGCCAGCCAAGCACGTACTGGAGCCAAACCCGTCTTAGCCTAGCTACGGTAAACTTGGTCCCCGACGGGATGAAGGCGAAGAGGGTCGAGACGCAGGCCAGCTTCTGATGCTCCACAGCATCCGTCTGTCCCTCAGCACATCGTAGGACACTATCATCATCTTTCAGAAATAAAAATAAGACTTTTGATTTCGAGCAAGAGTTTCAACGGCGTCCTGCGTTGGGAGCAGAAGGTGTTTCAGAGGGACAAGGCCACTGACGAGCAGTTTCTTTCTGATAGGAAGATCTGACCAGCAGAGTTTCTGTGACGAGTTTCTTGATGATGATGTCCAGTACTTTCAGCCTAGCAGATTTTTTGATTGAGCAGATGGCTCTGATAGGCAGTTTCTTTCTGGGGAGCACACTTTATGGATGATCAGAATTCTCTGGCAAGCCCTCTTCTCCTGATCTTCCTAGCTTATAAATTTTCATTAATATTTATTTTTCTTACAAAGCTTCACAATACAAACTCCTCCAGTTGCAACCTCTACTTGAAATACTGTTTCTATTGCTGTCAGCTCTGCAGTGGACGCTGCTTTTGTGAGGGGACGTCAAAACAGCGAAAAAAAAGGTAATCTGTGACATTGAAGATGCGGGCCCTGGTGTGTCAGCTCTCCTGAGAAGACGCATTTGAGAGACTGTTACGCCCTTATCATCTACGTAAGACTGAGGGTTGTGTTAGGAGGTGGCGCTACCAATACTTAATTATTCCCAGGGCGTGAAGGCTGGAATCCTTTTTATAAAAGCGGTGAACATTTATCCTGGAGAGAAAAGAGCATAATTATAAGCAGAAAAATACTGATGGCGTACAGGAACATTATATCAGCTGTATTGGCAAAGGGCGGAATATTGGGAGTACACTGTATATATATATATATATATATATATATATATATATATATATATATATATATATATATATATATATATATATATATATATATATATATATATATATATATATATATATATATATATATATACATTGTTAAGAAACTTCGACAGAGCTGTAACCACCACAGAAAACGGAAAAATAAATTTCTATATCGACATTACAACAAAAGATGATACCGGAAACGATTTAGAGAAACAGTAAGTGATTTTCAAAGAAAAATGAAATAAATAAATAAATAAAAAATGAAATAAATAAAAGTAAATAATATGATAAGGCGGAAACCGTCCAAGGTCGAAGACAATATCACGATGCTTGTTAAAGCGAAATTCGACGCGCTCTCCGTTACAAGTCGACACAATTGTGTCGACATTCGACACAGTCGCGTCGACACTCGACACAATCGCGTCGACATTCGACATGGCTATTCGACACAATCGCGTCGACACTCGACACAATCGCGTTGACATTCGACATGGCTATTCTACTCAATCGCGGGCGGCATTCGACGATATTCGACACAACTGCGTTGAAACTCAACACAGTCGCGTCGACATTTCGACGATATTCGACATGGCTATCCGACACAATCGCGTCGAAATTCGACACAATCGCGTCGACAATCGACACAACCGCATCGACACCCGAACAATCACGTCGACGTTCGACACAACCGCGTCGACATTCGACTCTACTATTCGACACAATCAGGCTGAAATCCCCCCGATTACGAGCGGATGCTCCAAGACTCAACAATGGGGTTG
>NC_089786.1:53287194-53289694 GCF_040412425.1 Macrobrachium rosenbergii | reverse complement strand
AGAGAGAGGGCGCTGGAATCACTTGGGTCTTGGTTCTTGAATTTCAGTGAAATTGAGATTCCATAATGTTCTCTGAGAGAGAGAGAGAGAGAGAGAGAGAGAGAGAGAGAGAGAGAGAGAGAGAGAGAGAGAGAGAGAGAGTAGAAGCTATATGCATGATCAAAAATTGACTGGACATATATATGTATGTATGTATATATATATATATATATATATATATATATATATATATATATATATATATATATATATATATACGTATATATATATATATATATATATATATATATATATATATATATACATATATATTAGAACTTAATTATCTCTCTCTCTCTCTCTCTCTCTCTCTCTCTCTCTCTCTCTCTCTCTCTCTCTCTCTCTCTCTCTCTCCAGCTCTAATTACATCTCCGGCTGAGGAAACCCGACCTGCCTTAACCTTCGCAGGAAGCGAGGACAATTAGTTCGGCTTTCTCAGATGACTTAAAGACCTTCTTTGAGAAGGAACCATTACCCCTTCCTCCTCACCCCCCTCTCCCCCTATACACACATATACATACATATATACATACATGCATGCATACATATATATAATACATATATGTATATATATGCATATATATATGTATATATATATATACATGCATACATATTCACATAAATTATCCTATGAATACCTTCTTGTATTCATACATACAAAAAAAACAATCAAGTACGTACGTATGTATAAGTATGCATAATAAAATATGAAACCATACAAAATATGTTATCAAAAAGATAACAGCGTAAAACGAAGGAATAACATAAAATATTAAATAAGTTTTAATATAAAAAAAATAAAACAAAAAAAAAGGGTTTACTTGACCCAATATCTATCTAATAAACAAAAAATAAAAATAAAAAACATAAGTATTACTAAATGAAATTTAGTTTATTATAAAAAAAAGTTAATTGGTACAAAAATAAAAAATAAAAAAGTATATATTACTGAATGAAACTTAAATATAAAAAAAATATATAAATAAAAACATTAAAAATAAAATAACTAAAAATGGCACCTACAATCCACAATCATTTTCAGCCTGACCATTCAGCCTTCAATAGGGGTCTTTTGCCCCTCCCCCCGAAAAAAATGGGGGGGTTCCTCAGAGTCTGAAGTGGTTATGGGATTGGTCGCCCTGAATGCCGTGAATGCAGTGGGATAGAATGGGACTCGTTGCCCAGTCCGGCTTCTTTCAAGTCCTTAAAAATAATAATCTTTTCTTCTCTATTTTTCTGGTATTGCCATGAATGCAGAGAGGGATAGAATAGAGCCAGTTGGCCGGTCTGGTTTTGAGAGAGAGAGAGAGAGAGTTCTTTCCTATCATCATATCTCAACATTCCTTCAGTTATCGTAAAATGAGGGTATAGAGAGAGAGAGAGAGAGAGAGAGAGAGAGAGAGAGAGAGAGAGAGAGAGAGAGAGAGAGAGAGAGAGAGAGAGATTTTACCATCATATCAGAGAGAGAGAGAGAGTTTTTTTACCGTCATATCTTAAAGACACTAAGATTTTTCCTTCAGTTATCTCAAAATGGAAGAGAGAGAGAGAGAGAGAGAGAGAGAGAGAGAGAGAGAGAGAGAGAGAGAGAGAGAGAGAGAGAGAACCCCATTTTCTATGCGATTCTCGTTTTCTTTACACATCAATTCCTCTCCAGCTCTTGACTGGAAGCAAGATATCATCCCACAATTTCATCTCTCTCACTCTCTCTCTCTCTCTCTCTCTCTATCTCTCTCTCTCTCTGGGATCGTCTTTCCCGCACACGTGCCTCGTCGTTGGCAACTGAATGAAAGACCGACGATCCCTGTTACGAAACATCATCATTATTCAAAGATTTTCAACTCCATTTTTTATCTCAAAATATGATGAAATATCTTTGATGGCTTCAAGAGTAAATTATTTATCTTTCTTTTTCATTTTTTGTTTTATTAATTAATTTATTATACTTCGAAGATTATAACAACAATGACTTTTGTTATTAGAGGATATTTAAACAAAAATAGGGACATTATAATTATCGGGAAAAATGCTCAATAATGTAATTATAAATATACATTTAAAAATATGTATATATACTTTTTGCTATTGAAGTGACTTTTGTGTTTATGAAATTTTTATTATATTATTATTATTGTTATTATTATTATTATTATTATTATTATTATTATTATTATTATTATTATTATTATTATTATTATCTTAACAGCCTCCCGATTAAAATATAATCAGCAACGTTTCCCAAAACTCCATAAAAATATAAAAACTAAAATTATTCTTTAATGAAACTCTTAAGAGACAAAATGTCTAGGAGTCTGGAGGGGTCGGGGTTGGGGGTGTTGGCAGGAAGGTGGTGGTAGGGGTAGGGGGTAAAAGGGGAGGGGAGATAGAGGTAGGAATTAATTAAAGCAAAATAAATCCGACCTTTCAGGAAATCATTCGTTCACAAAACCAAGGTCACTTCCAT
>NC_089786.1:53269694-53277194 GCF_040412425.1 Macrobrachium rosenbergii | reverse complement strand
TTCCAAAAGCATTTCACTTATAAATGCAATTTTAAACTATAAACGAAATAAGTGAACTTTTCTTTTAATGAAAGAAAAGATTTACATAAAAGCAACTCAAGATTTACAATTTATTTTTTACAGAGCTTACGATAAAAAGCTTCGTAGGAATTGTTCCCACATTCCTGAAGAGTCACAGCGTTGTCTAAATACGCAGCTAACTGGAATCGACCTTGAACCAATTCCCACACTTCCCGCTAACCAGGTAGGAGTAAATGCCACAGAGAGAGAGAGAGAGAGAGAGAGAGAGAGAGAGAGAGAGAGAGAGAGAGACACAACAGTCCATGACTAGGATAGAGACAGAGAAAGAGAGAGGGAGACAATAATCTATGACTAGGAGAGAGAGAGAGAGAGAGAGAGAGAGAGAGAGAGAGAGAGAGAGAGAGAGAGAGAGAGAGAGAGAAAATAGTCCATGACTAGTGGAGAGAGAGAGAGAGAGAGAGAGAACAGCCCATGACTAGTGGAGAGAGAGAGTCCATGGCTAGCAGAGAGAGAGAGAGAGAGAGAGAGAGAGAGAGAGAGAGAGAGAGAGAGAGAGAGAGAGAGAGAGAGAGAGCACGCACGTCACAACAGTCCACGACAGAACCTGTGGCATAACACTTTTTCGTCTCACTGTACCTGTGGTGCCGCACTTTTGTGTCCGACAGTACCTGCGGCACCGGACTTTTGTGTCCGACTGTACCACAAGGCCAAGCAACGCCAAACCCAATCACGGAATCATCTCCCTACCATAACAAAAGGATTCCTGCCGCCAATGACGCGCGAGGAATCCCTACGATCTGTCACGAAGTCCTGGAAATGAGGTCCTTCCCATCCTACAAGGCTGAGGATTCCATCCTGCAGTTAATATGTCAGGGCCTTTCTTAATGAATTTCCTGTCGCGTCCTTTGAACCCAGGAACAAATCTGAAGGACTATTGTTGTGGCAGATATCCTATACCCTTAGTGTATCATCTGGCCTCCTCTGCCAGTGATACCTGATGCCCTCGTTGGAGGAGGAGGAGGAGGAGGAGGAGGAGGAGGAGGAGGAGGAGGAGGAGGAGGAGGAGGAGGAGGAGGAGGAGGAGGAGGAGGAGGAGGAGGAGGAGGAAGTCAAGGCGGAGATGGAAGGAGAGTTTGAAGGTCTGTTTTCAAAGCATGACAAATGAGAGACCTTTCCTTTTAGCATATATATATATATATATATATATATATATATATATATATATATATATATATATATTGATGGCTCAGTGGTCAAAGTCACTGTCTGCCGTTTCTAAATTCGTCAGCGGTTCGAATCTCACTAGTGAAAAAGCACTTTTAACAATTACAATTCCCCTTGAGTATAAGTTATTCCTGAGGTATAGTGACTCGGATATTCACATATACATATGCATATATTTATATATTCACAAATATTAAGCGAAAAATATCCTTGAATATCCAACTCATATATATATATGTATATGTATATATATATATATATATATATATATATATATATATATATATATATATATATATATATATATATATATACATTATATATGAATATTATTATATATATATCGTATAGCCAATAAAAAAATCCCTAAAGTATTGTACTATTTTACATTATATTTTATCATCAAAAATTAAACCAATGCCGTCCTTTAAAAGTATAAGACATCTTGACAAAATTTACAAAATACTTTCTGCACAATAAGAATACATAACAACGCAAATATCTTTTGGAATACAAATATAAAAAAAAAATATAAAAATAAATAACAGGATGTACATAATATTCCCTACAAAACTATTTCAAGAAACACACTTCGTAAAAACTGTCTTAAAACTGAATGCTGACGAACTCACAAAAAACAAAAATGAATAAAAATAAAAATATTAATTTCCAGGCGTCCCATTGACAAGCGAGATAAGGGAACATCCCATTGAAAATGAGACGCCATCTCATATTTAATTCCCTGCCAAACGAGTCCCGGGCTGAGTCATCCTCGTCGCGCCATTTTAGTTTTCTGTAATTGAAAAGTATTGCGCCGGATTTTTCTGTCCGTTCGCGCTTTTTCTGTCCGCACTATTTTCTGTCCGCACTTTTCTGTCCGCACTTTTTTCTGTCCGCACTTTTTTCTGTCCGCACTTTTTCTGTCCGCATTTTTTTCTGTCCGCCCTCAGATCTTAAAAGCTACTGAGGCTATAGGGCTGCAAATTGGTACGTTGATCATCCACCCTCCAATCATCAAACATACCAAATTGCAGCCCTCTAGCCTCAGTAATTTTTATTATATTTATGGTTAAAGTTAGCCATAATCGTGCGTCTGGCAACGATATAGGACAGGCCACCACCGGGCCGTGGTTAAAGTTTCATGGGCCGCGACTCATACAGCATTATACCGAGACCACCGAAAGATAGATCCATTTTCGGTGGCCTTGATTATTATACGCTGTAACGGCTGTACAGAAAACTCGATTGCGCCGAGGACGAATCCCTCATACAGAGGAAACGAGCTGAAATCCTGTTGCTTTAGTCATTTGAGAGAGAGAGAGAGAGAGAGAGAGAGAGAGAGAGAGAGAGAGAGAGAGAGAGAGAGAGAGAGAGAGAGAGATGCCAGGATAATGGTGTGTTTACAAAGAGTCTGGTAATACAAATATACTCTTGGAAACCTGTTGACGTATTCATCAGAGAGAGAGAGAGAGAGAGAGAGAGAGAGAGAGAGAGAGAGAGAGAGAGAGAGAGAGAGAGATGCGAGGATCTTAAAGTGTTTACATAAGAGTTTGGGAATAAAAATACACTCTCACACACCTGTTGATGTATTCTTGAGAGAGAGAGAGAGAGAGAGAGAGAGAGAGAGAGAGAGAGAGAGAGAGAGAGAGAGACGTAATTTCAAAATCGATTCATAAACAAAATTAATGAGTGCTGAAAAAGGAGATAGAGAGAGATAGAGATCTGGAACTGCGTAGTATACTGAGAGAGAGAGAGAGAGAGAGAGAGAGAGAGAGAGAGAGAGAGAGAGAGAGAGAGAGAGAGAGAGAGATGGCGTGGGATGTCTTTGTAACTACAGGAGTCAAATCTGGGCGCAAAAAAAAATTTCCCCGTCTCGATGCTTCTTCACAAATATGTATCTGAAAACATAATGAATAAAAAATAAAAAAACTCCATTAATAATAAAAAAAACTAACAAACAAACAAACTCGTGACCTTGAAATGTTTACTGAATGGTGACCAACATATAAAAAGCCGACCAATAATTCACATAAAAAATATTACTCATCTATAAAAAAACACACACAAAGAAAAACCAATGCAACAAACATGCAGCCTTACAAACACACAGAAAAGACACACACTCACGATGACCTTGAAATGTTTACGGATATATGACAAACAAACAAAAAAATCGCCAATATTCAGATAAAAAAATTACGCCTCTATAACAAAAAAAAAAACATCCCTCAGAGGGAACAAACTCACACACCCTTACAAACACATATACCAAAAAAACTCCCCCAGTTTGGAAAAGTGGCAAATAAATAAGAAAAATTCACCAATATTACGGAAAGAAAGCTACGCATTCATAAAAAAAAACTCTCTGACAACAAACACAAACCCTTACAAACAAACGAGTTCATCAAAACAAACACAAAAAACCTCCCTCACATTGCAACAAACAAGCATCCTCACACACAAAACATACAAAAAAACTCTCTGAGAGTTACCAAGAAAAAAATAGTAATATTTCACAGTGCAACAAAAATACACCCTCACAAACACACAAAAAAACCTTTGAAAGTAATTTCGGAAAAAACTACCGATAATTCACAGTGCAACAAACACGTACCCTCACAAAAACACATACAAAAAAAAATTATTTGAAAGTTACCAAGAAAAAACCACCATCTCCTCTACCCTCACAAACACACATAAAAAAAATATTTGAAAGTTACCAAGAAAAAAACTACCATCTACTCTACCTTCACAAACACACATACAAAACAAATGATTTAAAAGTTACTTAGAAAAAAACCCTAGCATATCTAAAATAAATAAAAAACCTACGAAAGTCACTTACAAAAAAAACACCATCTCCTCTAAACTAAATAATAAAAAAAAAACTATGACGTATCTAGAATAAAGACGGAATTTTAATCCGGCCACAAATGCGTAACTTGGTCAGGTTGTGTGAGCGAGAGTTCTGTCTAGCCCTCACCATGGTAACTGAGCTAAGCAGCCTCTCTCTCTCTCTCTCTCTCTCTCTCTCTCTCTCTCTCTCTCTCTCTCTCTCTCTCTCTCTCTTTCGTGTGAGTAAGGGACGGAAATGATGAAAGGAGGACTGAAGAAAGAGAGACAGAATTACAGGGGAGGATAGTCATTTTCTCTCTCTCTCTCTCTCTCTCTCTCTCTGGAAGGATTGAGAACGCAGAGACAAATATAATAAGAGTAAGAAAGCCCCTCTCTCTCTCTCTCTCTCTCTCTCTCTCTCTCTCTCTCTCTCTCTCAGGAATGAGAACACAAAGATATATAAAACAGAGTATTAAAGCGCTCTCTCTCTCTCTCTCTCTCTCTCTCTCTCTCTCTCTCTCTCTCTCTCTCTCTCTCTCCCAGCTTAATTGTTCTTTCTGCGTCGTAAGTATTCGGTTGCTGGGAATATTCACTTGAACTCTGAGACAACAATTAAGATTTTTACTATTATTTAGCTGTGGAACCACTTTGGAATTTGAATAATAATTTCATTTTTCCTTTTCTTTGTAAGAGAAAATGGAAAATGAGATACACAAATATACGTATACATATGAATATATAAATAAACATTATATATATATATATATATATATATATATATATATATATATATATATATATATATATATATATATATATATATATATTACCTTATCAGACAAGAAAATTCTGATAATTAACATAAAATATAAAAAGAAATATTGAAAAGGAGGGAGAAATGAAAATCAAGAAATCTACACACGACGGTAATCCTCCATTTGGCTATTTATTCTCCTATTTAATACCTCTTCTATTATCCAAGAAAATAATATATATATATATATATATATATATATTGTCACAAAACAAATCCTAAAAAAAATAAAAGATAAAAAGGCAATTGGGTACCATGGACTCCAGTCCAAAAACAATCACTTTACCTCTCTCTCTCTCTTTCTCAATTACCTTTTGTCAGGATTATCTTAGAAAGTATTCCTGTATTCGTCTCTCTCTCTCTCTCTCTCTCTCTCTCTCTCTCTCTCTCTCTCTCTCTCAGTACATCTGTGATGAAAACCATTTTCTAACCCCATCCCCTAAGAAAAAGTGGTCTGACAGACACCAACCTTATTTTGGAAGCTGGTCCTGGAACACACGCCTCCCCCCCCCCGTCCCACTTTCCCAAATCCATCTAAGATAAGACACCCCTTCCCTCATCCCCCTCTCCTCCCCTCACCCCCTTTCCTCCTCCCCTATCTTGAGGTGGTGAGATCAAGGGCCTGAGATCCGTTTTGTCACCAAAGATTTTTCTTCGTAATGGAGTTCTTGGGGAGTCTGTCTGGAAAATATTATTTTCAAAAATTAATTAAAAATATATATACACATTATTTCGCAACCTGCTCAACTCCATGACAACCCAGAACGAAACGAAAGAACTTTAAAAAGGTTTAAATTACGAAAAACATATTAACAATATATAAAAAAATCAATTATATAAAAAAACAATATATAAAAATTCATTAATATATAAGAACAAACGCTTATTAACTTAAGAGTATTTCCAGATACTTTGACAGGCAATTTATAAGACAGTCAGGACGTAAAGTCCCCTCCCTAGGGACGTTACGTACCGTCCTGAAGCTTTTAAATTAAGTCCTTTTATTCTGCACAAGCGAGCATACTATACAAGTGATGAAAGCAGCCCAGGAAACTCAGCCACGGCCCATGAAACTCAGCCAAGGTCCGGTGGTGGCCTGTGTTGTTGGTACCTATAGCGGTGCCGTAAGTACGATTATGGTTAACTTTAACCTTAAATAAAATAAAAACTACTTAGGCTAGAGGGCTACAATTTGGTATGTTTGATGATTGGAAGGTGGATGATCAACATATCAATTTGCAGCCCTCTAGCCTCAGTAGTTTTTAAGATCTGAGGGCGGACAGAAAAAGTGCGGACGGACAGACAAAGCCGGCACAATAGTTTTCTTTTACAGACAACTCAAATTCGCTACTTTTACTTAGATAACTGAAGTAAGGGAACCAAAATCCAAGTAACGGAAGAATAAGTAACGAAAATGTCAAGTAACAAAAATGTTCAGTGGAGAAACAAGTAACCTTTTTTGAAAGGTTAAGTGACAAATTCTAATTAATTCTGGGACGGAGACGAACCTCTTTCTCAGACACACGAACGAAAAAGGTTAAGAGAAATTAGTTCGTTTGTTTCTCTCTCTCTCTCTCTCTCTCTCTCTCTCTCTCTCTCTCTCTCTCTCACGCACACAGTGACATTCTTTGACCATATATAAATAATCTTAGTTTTTATTTCTCTCTTTCTAACTTTTGCCTTTTCTATACGACTAGAGCTCATCTCTCTCGCTCTCTCTCTCTCTCTCTCTCTCTCTCTCTCTCTCTCTCTCTCTCTCTCTCTCTCTCTCTTTGACCATATATAATTTTCTTTCTCTCAAATTTACTTTATCTATATGATCATCAAAGTCCATAACTCTCTCTCTCTCTCTCTCTCTCTCTCTCTCTCTCTCTCTCTCTCTCTCTATATATATATATATATATATATATATATATATATATATATATATATATATATATATATATATATATATGACCAACAGCCTATTTCCCATTCCAATGGCATTACAACAGAAGGGTGAATAAATAGATAAATAAATAGATAAACATATAAATAGATAATCTGATAGACAGAAAAGAGAGATAGATAATAAATAGATACATACACACATAGATTAGATAAATATCTGGACAATTCCCAAACACAAATCACATCGTAAAGACTCGTTTAAAAACAAGACAAATATAGAGACTGCAAACCCCCACCCCTCCTCACCACCTCACCCCCACCCTCATAAACCCCCCTCCCTCCCCCTCCAAAGGCCTTCAATATCCCGTTACCATTGTGTCTTCACTGTTATCATTTATCCGGAATTACGGGCGTTATTACCCGTTCATTACGCGTAATGGATTCGCATTACATAGCCCAAAAGCCTTTAATGGGCTTTTGCCAAATAGATTTAAAAGGGAGAGAATTACTGAGTTCAATAGGAAACGCTCTGTCACCCTTTTTTTGGACGAAAAACAAAAAATGTCATAGGAAGTAGGTTTGGGAATCAATGCGATTATGATGTGTACTTTTATAGATTTGTGTGTGTGTGTGTGTGTGTATGTATATGATATACGTGTATAAATATATAGTTATATATATATATATATACATATATAAATGTATATATATATAAC
>NC_089786.1:53257194-53262194 GCF_040412425.1 Macrobrachium rosenbergii | reverse complement strand
AGATCTATCTTTTGGTGGTCTCTGTATAATGCTGAATGAGCCGCGGTTCATGAAACTTTAGCCATGGCCCGGTGGCGGCCTGTCTTATATCGTTGTCAGAAGCAAGTTTATGGCTAGCTTTAACCTTAAATAAAACAAAAAGTACTGGGGCTAGAGGGCTGCAATTTGGTATGTTTGATGACTGGAGGGTGGATGATCAACATCCCAATTTGCAGCCCTCTAGCCTCAGTGGTTTTTTTAAGATCTGAGGGCGGACAGAAAAAAGTGCGGACGGACAGACAAAGCCGGTACAATAGTTTTCTTTTACAAAAAAAAAAAAAACTAAATTATGAATTTTTAAGATTTCTGTATGAAGACGTTATAAAAATATCAGACCAGATAATTTTTATGTATCTAATCTTCACAGAAAGATTCCGAATATAAAAAAAATAAAACATATGTTTGTAATTCCCTTATAAAGAAAAATATGCTTGCAGAGGGCATTGCTAAACATTCAAAATTGCCCTCAACAGAGAGAGAGAGAGAGAGAGAGAGAGAGAGAGAGAGAGAGAGAGAGAGAGAGAGAGAGAGAGAGAGAGAGGTACAAAACAGATATAACATTGACCTTCACGTAAACGAGAGAGAAAGAGGCAGTAATCCAGATGTAACCTCAAACTTTTTTGTAAATTTCAGAGAGAGAGAGAGAGAGAGAGAGAGAGAGAGAGAGAGAGAGAGAGAATGCTGTACCTTAATTGCACCTATAATTCGATGAAAATCAAAGGTACGTGCACAAGCCTCCATGTACCGGAGTAATCAACTGTTCATTATAAAACCTCATTATTCTCCGTTGATCGATTACATCATCTATAGAATGACTTTAATCTAAAAGAAGATTCCATTAAAATCTAAAAAGATTCCATTAAATGTAAGTTCATTAACCGCAAATTACATTTTTGTCAATTGATACACCAGATCATTTTAACATTTATCTATATCTAAAATGACAACAACAATTTTGACTCAGCAATTCTAAAGGAGCATCCACGCTACAGTTATACATGTTGTAAACACAGTCGGCAACTTATTGTATACACATCACAAACATGTCGAAAACATGTCCACTACTGAAAGTGGAAAATGAATTTGATAATTTTTGATGTTTATCTATATCGACGACTGTAAAAATACACCTGTTTTGACATTTAGTCAAAATAGCAAAATATGTTGTAAACACAGTCGCCAACATATTGTATACACGTCACAAACATGTTGAAAACATGTCAACTATTCAAAGTGGAAAACGAATTTGACCATTTTCACATTTTTCTAAGTCTACAACTCAAAAATACACCTATTTTGACATGAGGTCAAAATAGCAAAATATGTTGTAAACACAGTCAACATATTGTATAAACATCACAAACATGTTGAAAACATGTTAACTACTGGAAAACTAATTTGACAATTTCGATATTTATCTATATCTACATCTCAAAAATAAATCTGTTTTGATATTTAGTCAAAATAGCAAAATATGTTGTAAACACAGTCGTCAACATGTTGTATACACATCACAAACATGTTGAAAACATGTCAATAATTGAAAGTGGAAAACGAATTTGATCATTTTGACATGTATCTGTACCCACGACTCTAAAAATACGCATATTTAGACATTTAGTTCAAAATAACAAAATACATTGTAAACAGTCATCAACATATTGTATACACATCACAAACATGTTGAAAACATGTCAAGTATTGAGAGTTGAAAACAAATTTGATCCTTTTGACATTTATCTATATCTGCGACTCTAAAAATACACATATTTTGACATTGAGTCAAAAGAGCAAAATATGTTGTAAACACAGTCACCAACATATTGTATACACATCACAAACATGTTGGCAACATCTCAGCGACTACAAGTGAAAAACGAACTTTTCGCAAGTGCTGACACTGAAGTAAAACAAGTGCTTACGACATGTCACCAACACACGTCGGAAACTTATCGCATACTTTTACCGTGAGTTTTACTGTGTATTACCGAGTTTTACTGTGAGTTTTATTGTATTTTACAGTTTTACCGTTAGTTTTAGCATGATTTTGACTGAGTTTAACATGAGTTTCACCGTGAGTTTTATTGTGTTTTACTGTGAGCTTTACCTTGAGTTTTCCACGAGTTTTTTCGTTTGTACTGTGAGTTTTACCCTGAGTTTTCCATGAGTTTTATTTTGTTTTACTGTGAGTTTTACCTTGAGTTTTTCATGAGTTTTATTGTGTTTAACTGTGAGTTTTACCTTGAGTTTTCCATGAGATTTATTGTGTTTTACCGTGAGTTTTACCTTGAGTTTTCCTTGAGTTCTACCATGTTATTCGTTTATGCATTATTATTATTGAAGCTTTCGCCACTAGTGTCCGATAATCATTAATCACTCGTTTATGTGTTAATCCTACCTACCAATTCATTAGGTATTCAACTTTTCCATGTATATTGGTCTCTGATTAATGCGTTCCTCACTCATCCGTGCGTCAGCCAGCGATTAACGAAAAAGGAATCAATTACTAGGGGTCACAGCCCCCCCTTTCGAGGCCGTCAATAGAAACGTGTTCGACTCTTGGTCTTTTGAAAAGCGATTTCGAAACAGGAAATGGGTTTAGCCGGAGTTTGATGGCGAAATTCAGGCTACGATATTAAGTCTCTCTCTCTCTCTCTCTCTCTCTCTCTCTCTCTCTCTCTCTCTCTCTCTCTCTCTCTCTCTTCTGTGCTTTCACAATATTGTTTGCAAACAAATGATTGTACTCTCTCTCTCTCTCTCTCTCTCTCTCTTTTCTGTGCTTTCACAATATTGTTTGCAAACAAATGACTGCATCTAAGTCTATTGCATACTCTCTCTCTCTCTCTCTCTCTCTCTCTCTCTCTCTCTCTCTCTCTCTCTCTCTCTCTCTCTCTCTCTTCAAACACGTCAAAACACAAGTTCGCAACTTATCCCACACGGGTTGAATACTAGAGGTCAACTAGTTGGCAGTCCTAACCGTTGTTTCATACGATTATCCAGCACTTTTCCAAAGATTCTTTCTTCTCTAACAGTTGTTCTCTTACAGTAAAACTCACGGTAAACCTCGGGATAAAACTCGGTAAAACTCACAGCAAAACTCGCGATAACATAACAATAAAGACCCATTCGACTCTGGAATCGATTTTTCCAGGACCGTCAAGATTCCAGCCGAGAACTATTATTATTTTTATTATTATTAGTTGGGCCTTACGTCCAATAACTCCAAAGTCCCATTCCAAAGACCCATTCCCAAGACTCATTCACCCCTGGAATCGATTTTTTCCAGCAGCGAGGCAATTCCGGTCTCCCGTCTTCTTCCAGCTCACGGCGCGTCGCTGGAAAAATCAGTCAAACGGCAATGCAATTTCTCCCAATGCAATTTCTTCCGTCGATGTTCCAGTCAGCGAAAACTGGAACCAAACCCCCGACAGGATCATCCAGATGCTGGAATAACAGAGCCGTTAAACAATGAAGTAAATATATATTTTTTTTTTAGGATATCAAGGGATGGAAGGTCGTTAGGACTGTTCCAGGACTGTTCCAGGCCTGCTACAAGTTCATTCCAGACGGATTCCAGACCCATTTGACCCACAATGAGATAAATGCGTTTTTTTTAAAGCAAAATGATGGATGGAGGGTCGTTCCAGGTTCGTTCAAGACCCTTTCCAGTCCTGTTCCAGACGGATTTCAGGCCCGTTCCAAGAATGAGATAATTCTACTTTTTTAAAGCAAATCGAAGGATGGAGGGCCATTCCAGAACGGTTCCAGGACCTAGGCTAGTTCAAGGCCAATTCCAGACTGGTTTCATGCTAATTCCAGACTGGTTCTAGGCCTGTTCCAGGCCGGTTCCGACCCGTTCCAGGCCCATCCAGACCCATTCCAAGACTGGTTCCAGGCCCATTCCAGACCCGTCCCAGCTCCAATCAATCCAGGCCGATCCCAGGAACGTTCTGTTCCAGGGCCATTCCAGACCCGTCCCAGCTCTAATCCAGGCCAATCCCAGGACCGTTCTGTTCCAGGCCCATTCCAGACGCGTCCCAGATCCACTCCAGGCCGATCCTAGGACCGTTCC
The DNA here is from genome assembly GCF_040412425.1 of Macrobrachium rosenbergii. Lineage (NCBI taxonomy): Eukaryota > Metazoa > Arthropoda > Malacostraca > Decapoda > Palaemonidae > Macrobrachium > Macrobrachium rosenbergii. The sequence continues at coordinate 53,258,083 of NC_089786.1, read as the reverse complement.
AGACCTGTTGCAGGCCCATTCCAGGACCGTTCTAGACCCGTTGCGGGTCCATTCCAGGACTGTTCCAGACCCATTCCAGACCCGTCCCAGATCCACTCCAGGCCGATCCCAAGACCGTTCCAGACCCGTCCCAGGCCCATTCCAGACCCGTCCCAGATCCAATCCAGGCCGATCCCTGGACAGTTCCAGGCCCATTCCAGACCCGTCCCAGATCCAATCCAGGCCGATCCCAGGACCGTTCCAGACCCGTTCGAGGGGTCCACTCCAATGGAAAAAGAGATTTGGAAAGGACGCGACGAGAGACAGAAATAGATCTCTCAAAGAGGATTGGCCCCTCCCCCCAACCTACAAAGGGTCCCTCACCTTTCCCTCAGGGGTCCCAATCCATCCTCGCACCTCCCTCCAATCACCCAATCATCACCCCATTCTCCCCCCCACCCCTGCAGTGTGTAACCTGCCCCATAACTCTTCCAGCCCAAATGCATTTTGACTCTCCATACTTCCTCCTACCCTGAAGGAATAGCAATTCTTCCCCCTCCCATTATTTCCATCCATTCCAGCCTCCCCTCCCCAACAGCAATGCTTCGCCCACCCCCTTCCTGAGAGAGAGAGAGAGAGAGAGAGAGAGAGAGAGAGAGAGAGAGAGAGAGAGAGAGAGAGAGAGACTTTTACATTTCTCACACACTAACTTAAAAAAGATTAGTATTGATATCTAGATTGGTGTTCATGTCTATAAATGAATAAAGAGAGAGAGAGAGAGAGAGAGAGAGAGAGAGAGAGAGAGAGAGAGAGAGACATGAGCTTCCCTGAACTCAAAACTCGTTCAATCAAATTAGGGCGAAACTTTAGGTTTAATCAGGTCAACGCCAATTAGAGGCGCGTCAGAATC
>NC_089786.1:53242194-53249694 GCF_040412425.1 Macrobrachium rosenbergii | reverse complement strand
GCATGAATTCTCTCTCTCTCTCTCTCTCTCTCTCTCTCTCTCTCTCTCTCTCTCAGAAACTGGTCCTTATTCATGACTTTGACGTATCGAAATATACTTTTTATTTTGAGCTATTCGAGTGGGTAAGCCATCTCTCTCTCTCTCTCTCTCTCTCTCTCTCTCTCTCTCTCTCTCTCTCTCTCTCTCTCTCTCTCTCTCTCTCTGTGGAAGGAACAACAAAATACTTCCTTTATTTATCTTCAAATCAGTTCTAAGAATAGCGAATGAAAGACAAGTGACCAGTTGCATGTTGCAAGAGAGAATAAAGGTCATTATTGCACGCGATGCCTAATTTTATACTGTTTAGCATATTTCCATACATATTCGTCAGGAACCAAAAAATCCTGATTTGAAGTTTGACAGTCATTATACACTATATCAGCTTAAATGAAACTAGTGAAATAGTTCAGAAGTTGATTCACAATTTAAAATTATGAAATGAAATTTAAAAGTAAATATTATATTTATATGCATCATATCTTTTTATATTTACCCGAAATACGTTTTGAAAATAACAAATGACTGCAGTCAAACCGATAACCGTCACTGCTTGTTCGAATAATTTCTTCTGACTAAAATTAAATGCATTCTGTTTTCAAAATATATATATATATATATATATATATATATATATATATATATATATATATATATATATATATATATATATACACAGTATTCCTTATTTGATATTCTATGGCAAAATCTTTTTAAAAATAACTCAAACCTACCAATCACATTATACCTTACTTATTTTCAAGCCTCCACTCCCCTGCCCCATTAAAAGAAAGTGCTGTCCATTTTCCACACACGAAGCACAAAAAAGAGAAAAATCCCCACACAAAAAATAAAAAATAATCCCGACTCAAAATTTCTACCTGACAGAATTATACATAAATAGACCTTTCCCTTCTCGTAAACAAGATCAAATGATCAGTCAGTTTGACAGGCACAATGATCCCTATTTTCCAGCGGTCGACTTCCGCGGCTGGGAGAATTTTTTTTCTGGGAATTGCTGGAAGTTTTTTTTTTTTTTTTATTTTTCCAGGAAACGCTGGAAGTTATTTTTTTTTTTTTTCCCAGGAAGAGCCATCGACTCAGAATAGCCTCAAGTTTCGTCGGCAAAAAACGTGACTTCGAATCGCAAAGGCCGCTCTTAATTGCTTCGCGGACGGGCGAAAACGGACGCGTCAAAACGGACGCGTCAAAACGGACGTGCAAAAACGGACGCGCAAGAACGGACGGGCAAAAACGGACGCGGAAAAAACGGACGGGTAAAAACGGACGCTCAAAAACGGACGCTTAAAAAACGGACGCTCAAAAACGGACGGACAAAAACGGACGCGCAAAAACGGACGCGCAAAAACGGAAAGTAAGATGGAAGAAAGAGAACATGAAAGGAGGTACAGTAAAAGGAACGAAAGGGGTTGCGGCTAGGGGCCTATGACAAGCACGCCACAAAGAACCTTTAATAACGCCTACAGTGCACCGCATGAGGTGCACTGACGACACTACCCATACAAATATCAATCGATTTCAGTCCAGTACAGGTCGACTGAAAGGCTATTTTTTATTAGATTTTGTCAATACGTAGATTTTGGGAATATATTACAAAATACATAATACAACGGATGGAATCATTATTTTTTGGCGTGCAAAGATTAATCAATCTCCAACAAATGCAGGCGAAAGAAAGCTCCATCATTTGCAGGTTTCGTAAATATATACCATTACAAAATACAAAAATACAAATTTCTCCAGATTTCAGAAACACGCAAAATTTTAAAAAATCTAATTTCCATATGTGTATATGTGTGTATATATATATATACATAAATATACATGTATACGAACATTTTTATGTACATATATACACATATACATATAAATACACACACGCACACCTGTAATCGACGCCACTTTTAATAACACCTAATCAACCCCTCCCCACCCGCCAAAAAAGCCACGAAATTAAACAAAAATGCGAATCTATTCCAGCGTGCAATTTTTCACCAGAAAAATCAGACAACTATGGAGTTTCCAAAGGTTGAACATCACATTCCACAAACTAATTAATCCTTTGTGACGCTGCAGAAAGAATGACCGGGGCGATGATTGGGCGCGCGAGAGAGAGAGAGAGAGAGAGAGAGAGAGAGAGAGAGAGAGAGAGAGAGAGAGAGAGAGAGAGAGAGAGAAAGGCCTTACCCACACGCACAGCTCAAAATAGAAAGTATATCTCAATACGTCAGAGTCATGGAAGCGGACCAGTCTCTGTGTGAGAGAGAGAGAGAGAGAGAGAGAGGGACTTTACACGGTAAAAGTTATATGCACATATATAAATATATATACACATGCACAACTATTCCCATTCAAGACGAAACTTTTCCCAAAAAATTACAAGACTTAAAAACAAATAAATAACCAATTAATGCAAAATACCAATTTCGAAACCAAATTAAATCGCAAAAACTAAAAACAAACAATTACAAAAAAAACAAATCCCACATAGAACGAATTCTCTCCAAGAAACTGAAAACAAAGAAAAATAAAACAAAAAATAAAGACAGAGCAAAAATAAATAAACAAAGTTGAAAATTTCTTGAAAAACAAAGCATAAAACATTCCTAATAAACAAAAGAATTTAAATGATAAACAAAGAAAAACATTTCCCACTAAAAAGCAATTTAACTGAGCAGAAACATTTCCAATACACACACTAAACGAAAAACACTTTCCAACAAACAAACTTACAAACAAAGCAACAATATTTCCTAACAAAACAATGCAAAAAAATTCTGAACAAACAAATAAACAAAGCAAAAAGCATTTTCTGAGAAACAAATACAGAAAAATAATTTTCTGATAAACAAAAGAAAAACATTTCCTAACAAAACAAACAAAGGAAAAACATTTTCCTCTAAACAAGGAAAGCAAACTAAAAAAATTTCTTAATAAACAAAGAAAAAACATTTTCTAATTAAGTACACCAGCAACAAAAGTTTCCTAAGAAACAAACAAAGCTAAACAGATTTTCCTAATAAAACAAAAACAAAGAAAAACAATTTCCTGAAAAAAACAAACAAAGCGAAAAAACATTTCCTAATAAATAAATCCTCAAAGCAAAAAAAAAAAAAAAAATATCCTGACAAACAAAAAACAAAGTAAAAAAAAAAAATTCCCGACAAACAAAAAACAAAAAGCAAAAAAAATTCCTGACAAAAACAAACAAACAAACAAACAAACAACACATCCACAAAGAACAAGACAGCACATCAACTTCAATCCGAAGACTGACCCACACACAAGGTAAAGTTTTTTCTCTCTATTTCTTTGTGTGTGTGTTTTTTTTTTAGTGTGTGTGTGGGGGGATTGGATGGAGGGTTGAAGGAAGGGGGGAGGGGAAGGAAGGGGGAAGTGGGTGGGATTCAACTTTCCCCGTTCATCCCCACAAAAGTCTGAAACAATAACCTCGGATTTAAGACTTGTACGCAATCTTCGAATCGAGGTTTGCCGAGGCAAACCCACTATTTACTTTGCAAATTTCAGGCGCATGTTCGAGAGCCGGTCCGAATTGAGAGAGAGAGAGAGAGAGAGAGAGAGAGAGAGAGAGAGAGAGAGAGAGAGAGAGAGAAAGGCTGCTGTGATGATAATGCACTGTACTTTCTATCAATTTTATATTCAAGACCCTCTGTTCAATATATATATATATATATATATATATATATATATATATATATATATATATATATATATATATGTATGTATACTGTATATCACATATTTACATATCAAATATAAGGGAGCCCATAGAAACGCCAACATGTGGAAAGTAAATGCTATATTTCGGAGACCAAACCGTCTCTCTCCTCAGGCAAATGGTGAATGTAACTTGTTCTCATTCACTGTTTGCCTGAGGAGAGAGACAGTTTGGTCCCTGAAATATAGCCTTTATTTTCTACATTTTGACGTCTATGGGCTCCTTTATATTTGATGGAATCATGTTTTAACAGATAATATTCCACAGATATATATATATATATATATATATATATATATATATATATATATATATATATATATATATGTATATATATATATATATGTGTGTGTGTGTGTGTGTGTGTGTGTGTGTGTGTGTGTGTGTATGTATATGGTATATGAGTATATATCTGGAATTAAAAGGACCACAAATACTGTATATTTCGGCTGATTAAACTTCAACCTTGAACCCTGGAAAAAGTGAGAAGATAGGGGACTGAAGTATTTACACATAATATAAAGCTGTGGCCTCTCTCTCTCTCTCTCTCTCTCTCTCTCTCTCTCTCTCTCTCTCTCTCTCTCTCTCTCAAGGATATTCTCATGGGTACGGAAACATCAGCTATATTAAGAAAAGGAAACAGACTAAAATTAAAATAATTGCAAAAAATAATTTTTGCAAGCAAAGTTAATTAGGACACAGGTGAACTTCACAAGGTGGTCCGGATTCACCTGAGAGGCGGCAAGGTAAAATAAATAAGGTTAATATATAAGGGAAAGATGAGTTGATAATATAAGGGAGAGATGAATTAATATAATCTAAATATAACTGAACGTGTTTAACCTGTAAGATAATATTTACAAATATCAAATTTGGGTTTTCATGAGTTTATATCATTTAACGTTATTGAATATATAGATTAAAATTGAGTTAATGATGTGAATATAACTTGGCGTGTTTAACCTTCAATATATATATTTACAGAGATTAAATTCAGGTTGAAATTATTTTTCATTTAGAAAAAAATATTGTAAAATACAACTATGAAATGCCTGTAACCTGTAAATAATTAAAAAAAAATTATATAAAAAATATACAGAAAAGTTTATAAACGAAAATATTTTCCCTACGCATAAAAGTAAATATATCCCAATAAAAAAAAAAGTAAAAAACGCACCCAAGAAACTTCGGCGCATTCTGTAGTTGTTTAAAATAACGATTTCGTCGCGTGTTTACAAACCAGCGCCATTTTATTCCACAAACCGCAATTCACAAACCTACTCAAATCATCCTCTACTGCATCATTTCTTACTTTCTTCCCCTCATCATCATCATCATCATCATCATCATCTTCCCCTTTCTCTTCCCCAAACCCGGAAACGCAATTACCCAGAATTCCTTTCGACCTGGCGAACGCATAACGGGGGAGTCCTTAAATGCGATTATACCTGGAACTGTATAATTTGAGGTGGGGCCAATTCTCTCCGCTGCTCTTTTCTTGATCAACGGGGATGGAAAGTTTCATTTATTATTATTATTATTATTATTATTATTATTATTATTATTATTATTATTATTATTAGTATTATTATTATTATTATTATTATTATTATTATTATTATTATTATTATTATTCAGAAGATGAACCCATATTCATATGGAACAAGTCCACCACAGGGCCGCTGACCAGAAATTCAAGCTTCCAAAGACTATTATTATTATTATTATTATTATTATTATTATTTTTATTCAGAAGATGAACCCCTATTCATATGGAACAACCCCACCACGGGGACGACTGACGTGAAATCCAGGAATAATTCAAGCTTCCAAAGAATACGCTGTTCACTTGAAAGAGCTGAATCGACTCCATCAAATTTGAGGAAGATGTAATTCATTTGCTGACGAGGAACAAATGATAAGTTTTGAAAGATATGACTGGATCAGATATCTTGCCTGAAGGCATAGATGGCAGGGAGTGAGTATGATCCCACACAGGTTCTGAAGTTAGGATAATTATAAGAAGCCCCAAAAATTCTGCATTGGCTGAAGACTGGGGACAGTTTGCTACAGAACTAGAAGACCCCTTTTGCTGTTGAAATAGAATACCCTTTGTCTCAAAGGTACAACTGAAACAATCATTTCTGCAAAATCACGAGCACCTTTCTTGGCAAATTTGGAAGACCCTTGGCGGTAAACCCTGGACAATTAACTCCCTCAAAGAGTCAAGAATGATTGATGGTGTTTGACATCACAACAGTCAGGGTTACTGGCATTGCTTGTACCTTAAGAATAGGCTGTCATAATACTACTGAGGTGTTTATGTATGTATGTATGTATGTTTGTACATGCGCTGGTCCGTTTTTCAAGAACCGGTTAACAAAATTTGTTGAAACTAATCAAATATGTTCATTAGGTGTCATTCTGCATCGAAATAAATTTGCAAAGCTAAAAAGGACTAGAATGTGGGCCATTAAACTTATAAAATTATATTTTTATTAAATCTAGTTCTAAGATGACATTATGAAAGCTTCATTATTTAAAAAAACTACAATTGCATCTTCAATTTAAAAAGATTTCTATATAGAGACTTAAAACGCAATTATAAATAGGTTTATCAAGACACAGCAAAAATAACTGACAATGTTGCTAAAGTTACGAAACGTTTCTAAATCCTGGCGAAGTGAAGTCCAGTTTCAATTCTGGAGAAGATTGCCAAAGTTAAGAAGTGAATTCCCACTTGACTCCTGAAAATCAGGTCAAATTCGTACGAGTATTTTCAGGCTAAAATATATATATAGTTTGAAGTGGTGTAAATTCCAAGTAGGAATGTCCCAATTTCATGGGAATTCTAACTGGATTGTAGTAAATTGTAAACAGGGTTAAGAATGGATTTTCAACCTTGAATGAATTCTAGGTAGATGTTAAATCTGACTGGAATTCTAACCAGAATTCCTGGTTTATAACATTGGTCTCAGGCCAGTAAGAACTCTAATACATACAATCTACATACCCGTACAGGTTAATGAAGTTTAAATCACGTCTAAAAATACATGTATAAATATACACAAAAATTCTAAAGGTTCCTGAGATCTAGATCTGGATTACTGTAAGGGCATTGGTCTCAAGGAGTGGTTCTTAACCTGGGGTACCTGTGCCCAACCTTAACCTGGGGGTACGAGACGTGATAGCCAGTGCAATGGTACTATATATTTACTAATATTAAGTCAAATATATATTTTCCTAATTTTTCTCTTACTGTGATTGTCTCAATTACTTTTTTGTAAAATATATATTTCCCTAATTTTTCTCTTATTATAATTGTCTCAATTATTTTTTTTAAGTTAGTGCTGTAGTCCTCATGATTACTGTTATAGTGTGCATTCGTTGCATACTACTAATTGACACTTTTCACTTGAAATAAAAAAAAGTACCTCTGTTCAGCAATTGAATACATCTAATAATTTCTCAGTAAAGTTTGTATCACTAATCCTTTTCAGAAGTTTGTATTATATTTATATTGGATGGGGGTATTAAATTTATATTGTAAGGGGGTATTGCAACCGCTGGACTCTAAAGTCACATAAAAATCTCAAACAGAATGAAATGAAAACTTCTGGATGGCTTTCAAAGATTGCTGAACTCGACATAAAACTGGGAACAGGTTTATCAAAATGCACAACAGAACTTTTACTGAAGTCTCT
>NC_089786.1:53219694-53237194 GCF_040412425.1 Macrobrachium rosenbergii | reverse complement strand
GTTTCTCTCTGTCTCGAAATGGAGACAGGTGTCTTTCCCAAATGTCGGAACCAAAACCTTCCCTGACAAATTTGACCTTTTTGCTCGCGTACACCAATCTGTCTATGGCCTTGAGAGAGAGAGAGAGAGAGAGAGAGAGAGAGAGAGAGAGAGAGAGAGAGAGAGAGAGAGAGAGAGAGAGAGAGAGAGAGAGAGACTAGTATTTACACTGTCTGCCCGAGTCCCAGGTCTAAAGAGAGAGAGCAGAAATTAAGAAGCCTCTAATAGGGAGAGAGAGAGAGAGAGAGAGAGAGAGAGAGAGAGAGAGAGAGAGAGAGAGAGAGAGAGAGTTCTCATATCAAAAAGAGAGAGAGAGAGAGAGAGAGAGAGAGAGAGAGAGAGAGAGAGAGAGAGAGAGAGAGAGAGAGAGAGAGATCGAAGTTACAAATATCTGCCCAGTTCCCAGATCTAGAGAGAGAGAGAGACAGAGAGACAGAGTTCTCAGATCTAGAGAGTGAGCTTTCATATCGAGAGAGAGAGAGAGAGAGAGAGAGAGAGAGAGAGAGAGAGAGAGAGAGAGAGAGAGAGAGCAGGGCAGTAACAGGAGGAAGAATTAATTCTGCAATTATGCAAGAGCAGACACTCGACGATTTGATCGAATTAGCAACCGCAGAACCCAATCGTCCCGGAGGTCGATTTAAACGGAATTCTATCTGATTATTACCGACAGTTTTGACTCTGTTTCGAACTTTTCAACGTCAAATAAGAGCATATTTTTAATTAGTTAATTAGTTCGCAATTTCGTGGAAAGCCTCTTACTAATTCCAGTCTACCTGCCACACGTTTATGACGTGTACTTTTTGGTAGAGTGTGTATTTGTGCATACATACATATACATATACATACATACACACACATATATGTATATATACTTTATATATATTCAAGACAAACATTTCCCTCACTATTTTTAAAGCATCTTTTAAAACTTATTTTGTGATAAAGGCTACATTTAAATTGCTTTAAACTCGACCAACAAATTTCTTGTCAAAATTGTCTCTATAACCTTCTTTATAAAATACTATTTAAACCTGCCTCATAAAACCTGCCTTATAAAATAAACCTGCTTATAAAATACCATTTGAACCAGATATAAAATGCCTTTTAAACCTACCCTCTAAAAACCATTTGAAACCTGCCTTATAAAAACCCTTAAAACCTACCTTACAAAATACCCTTTAAACCTGTCATAAAGTACCGTTTAAGCCTGCCTTATAAAATACCCTTTTTAGTAAAAGATGACATTTTTTTATAAAATACCCTTTAAACCTGCCTTATAAATACCCTTTAAACCTACCTTCAAAAGTCCCATTTAAAACCTCTTCCCCCATAAAATACACTTTAATTACAAGTGAAGTATATCTTAGTTTAACCAGACCACTGAGCTGATTAACAGCTCTCCTAGGGCTGGCCCGAAGGATTAGATTTATTTTTACGTGGCTAAGAACCAACTGGTTACCTAGCAACGGGACCTACAGCTTATTGTGGAATCCGAACCACATTATAAAGAGAAATGAATTTCTATCACCAGAAACAAATTCCTCTTGTTCTTCACTGGCCGGTCGGAGATTCGAACTCGCGACCAAGAGAGTGGTAGCTGAGAACGGAACCAGCTCACCCAGCGAGGAACTATACCTTAATTACAAAATACCCTTTAAACCAACCTTACAAAATACCCTTTAAACCAGTCTTACAAAATACATTTGAACCCACTCCATAAAAAACAATATGAACCTGCCTTATATAAAACCCTTTAAACCTTCCTGCCCTATAAAATACCTTTTAAACCTCTCTCCCCTATAAAATACCCTTTAAACCAGCCTTACAAAATATTCTTTAAACCTCCCTTATAAGAGCCATTTAAACCTGCCTCATATAAAACCATTTAAACGTCCCTGCCCTATAAAATACCCCGTAAACCAGCCTTAATAAATGCCCTTTAAACCAGCCTTACAAAATACCCTTTCAACCTCCCTTATAAAACCATTTAAACCTCCCTCCCTTACAAAATACCCTTTAAACCACCCTTACAAAATACCATTTAAACCCACCTTATAAAACACAATACAAACCTGCTTGCATAAAACCATTTAAACCTACCCTATATAAAACCCTTTAAACCTCCCTCCCCTATAAAATACCCTTTAAACCAGCCCTACAAAATACCCTTTCAACCTCCCTTATAAAAGCTATTTAAATCTGCCTTATATAAAACCATTTAAACCTGCCCTATATAAAACCCTTTAGACCTCCCTCCTACAAAATACCCTTTAAACCAGCCTTACAAAATATTCTTTACACCTCCCTTATAAAACCATTTAAACCTCCCTCCCTTACAAAATACCCTTTATACCAGCCTTACAAAATACCATTTAAACCCACCTTATAAAAGACAATACAAACCTGCTTGCATAAAACCATTTAAACCTGCCCTATATAAAACCCTTTAAACCTCCCTCCCCTATAAAATACCCTTTAAACCAGCCTTACAAAATAGCTATTTAAACCTGCCTTATATAAAACCATTTAAACCTGCCCTATATAAAACCCTTTAGACCTCCCTCCCCTACAAAATACCCTTTAAACCAGCCTTACAAAATATTCTTTACACCTCCCTTATAAAAGCTAATTAAACCTGCCTTATATAAAACCATTTATACCTACCTTACAAAATACCCTTTAAACCAGCCTTACAAAATCCCTTATAAAAGCCATTTAAACCTTTATATAAAACCCTTTAGACCTCCCTCCCCTACAAAATACCCTTTAAACCAGTCTTACAAAATATTCTTTAAACCTCCCTTGCAAGAGCCATTTAAACCTGCCTTATATAAAACCATTTAAACCGCCCACACACTCAAACCTTTCCAAACAAAAGGCGACACTCTCTCACAAACTCCTTCAGAGATTCCCTCCCCTACATCTGGTCTGCATTCAAGGCGCGTCTCGAATTGGAGAGGATGCGCCTTCCATCTCCGGCGAGATACAAAATAGATACAAAACAGATACAAAACTGCATTGGCTTCCCCCCGACGCTGTTGACAACCCTCGCCTCAAGGCAAAACAACAACAAGGCCCAGCCAACACGCCTTTCCCCCAATTCGATATTTTGTTTCGTCTTCCACTGAAGATTATTCGTCCAGGAGAGACGTTTCTGTTGTTTGGCACTGGAGTGCCAGAATCCTTGGCTCTCTGTCTGTCTGTCTGACTATCTATCTATCTATTTGTGTGTGTCAGTCTTTGTATACCTATCTATTTCTATATCCTTTTACATAGATAAGTTTTTTCATTTATTTGTTGTGAGTGGAAAGCTATCTTTTTTACCTTATATATTTATCTTATTTAGTTTTTCTATTTCATTTTTTTATATATCTGTGTGTATCTATTCGTCTCTTAGTTATTTGTTTTGTTTACTTATCCATTTTTTGTTTATTTAGAAGGGAAAGTCACCATCCTTTCCTATCTATATTTTAGTTTTTCCAATATCACTTTTGATCTTACTACCTATCTATCTCTTAATTCCATTTTGACCTCTCTCTCTCTCTCTCTCTCTCTCTCTCTCTCTCTCTCTCTCTCTCTCTCTCTCTCTCTCTCTCTTGTAATTTATCTAAAGGTTTTTATCTACTGCCTCAACTCCTCTTGTACCTGCTTCTCTCTCTCTCTCTCTCTTTCTCTCTCTCTCTCTCTCTCTCTCATTCTTTACCAATCTACCCACACATTCTCCTATCAATTGAGATATCCAAAACAGGCATAAACTCTCAATTCAAACTCAATCATTTCATACAAAAAGTGCCTCAATCTGATTAGCATAGACACGTATAATTCAGGTCCGTACTGTATTCAGCCGGTTGTAAAAACCGATTCGTTTTTAAAGCTGACCAATTATGAGGATGTTTAAATTGGATGTTTGCGCAGGTAAGACAAATTGGGAATCAGCTGATTATGGAAATAATCCTCCCTTTAAACGGACCTAATATTTAAAGTGGCTCCAATGAGAGAGAGAGAGAGAGAGAGAGAGAGAGAGAGAGAGAGAGAGAGAGAGAGAGAGAGAGAGTTTGTCGATATCTGTTAAGTATGATAGTCAACAGTACACTTAACAAACTAGGCAGCATCAAGAGAGAGAGAGAGAGAGAGAGAGAGAGAGAGAGAGAGAGAGAGAGAGAGAGAGAGAGAGAGAGAGAGAGAGAGAGAGTGAGTTTGTAGATTTCTGTTAAGTATGATAGCCAACAGTATACTTAACAAACTAGGCAGAACAGAGAGAGAGAGAGAGAGAGAGAGAGAGAGAGAGAGAGAGAGAGAGAGAGAGAGAGAGAGAGAGAGAGAGAGAGAGAGAGGACGCGTAAGCTTCTTTGGAGCCAATTTGTGACAATTTCACAGACACTGGTTCCCAGAGATCTACTTCCCAAAGCCACTTACCGAAGACTTTTTTCTGCTCCTGCGACCCACAAGGATGTTAAGGTTGGGGGGGTGGGGGAACCAATAGGACTTTGATAGAGCATCTGATCATTAATAATAACCCCCAACCCCCTACCCTCTCCCTACCTTTCCCACAACCCCCCACCCCATTGGGAGTACTGAGTAATTGGCAGAATTATAATGAAAGGTCAAGCTAGTTTGCTGAATAAAATTTTTAAAAATCAATATTATTATTCCAGTCTATAAGTTCTATCTATAAACTTCATCTGGACGTAACAGAACACATTTTTTCCCTTCTTAAATAAGGTCATCTGGGCATGTGGCCATGACCTTCGACCTGACAGAAGTATAAAATAAAATTTAAAAATTTTGTGATAGTGAAGAGAAGTGTCAGTCAGTCAGGAACTCATATCTGCCAAGGTTTCAAACCACTGCTATAAACAGAGAGAGAGAGAGAGAGAGAGAGAGAGAGAGAGAGAGAGAGAGAGAGAGAGAGAGAGAGAGAGAGAGAGAGAGAGAGAGAGTTAAATACGACTAGACAATGACCAGTGCATTGAAAAAACTAACCAGGATTGTGTAACGAAAAAAAACTGTCAACATTATGACGGAAAACTAGAACAAAATACTAGAAATATTGACTCATGAATATGTATTAATTTTTTTTTAATTACTTGAGGTTTTACAATAATAATAATAATAATAATAATAATAATAATAATAATAATAATAATAATAATAATAATAATAATAATAATGCTTTCACCACAAAAATTTAAACTCGATGAACAATGATAATACAACGACAACCTGTGTACAAACATACACAAACACACAAACAAATTAAAAAAGACAAAAAACATAGAAACAAACAAACGAAGACAAAAAAAATCGAAACAAGCAAAGGAACAAATAAAGAAACAAACAAACTATCAGACATAACCACAAACAATCAAAGCCACAAACAAAGGATCAAACAAACAAACGAACATACAAAAAACAAACAAACGAACTGCTACCTACCAATCACATCTGACCTGATCTGACCTCCGACGAGGCTCCGCCCATTTCAACAAACACACGCGCAAACAAACAAACAAACGAAATAAACTCAGGTTCTCGGGATGGCAACAGTTTATGAAGGGAGATTAATCCGGGAATTTTCCCATTCCCATTCCAGCCTCCGGAATCCCCTCGCTAACCAATATACCCAAAATAAACAATTCCTATTTACCTTTTGCTTTTAGCTACAAGTCCTTCTAACCTGGGCAGCCAGCGAGGCATTGGGAATAAATAGGAACAGGTTGATTTGACGACTTCATGGAATTTAGGCTGGAGAGAGAGAGAGAGAGAGAGAGAGAGAGAGAGAGAGAGAGAGAGAGAGAGAGAGAGAGAGAGATTTTACCTATAGATTTATTCCTGTTCTGCTTCGCCCTCCGATGGAGAGAGAGAGAGAGAGAGAGAGAGAGAGAGAGAGAGAGAGAGAGAGAGAGAGAGAGAGAGAGAGAGAGAGAGAGATATTTTACCTACAGAGTTATTCCTGTTCTGCTCCGCCCTTCGATTGAGAGAGAGAGAGAGAGAGAGAGAGAGAGAGAGATATTTTACCTACAGAGTTATTCCTGTTCTGCTCCGCCCTTCGATGTGGGGAGAGAGAGAGAGAGAGAGAGAGAGAGAGAGAGAGAGAGAGAGAGAGAGAGGAAATATAAGCTAAAAAAAAGTACTAGGGGCCGACGGGATGCTGCAAACACCTTATTAGTCATGCCTACAGTACCCCACGCGAGGTGCACTGACGACACTCACCCTTACGGTTAAATATTAAGAGGTAAATTAATTACTCAATTTAAAAAATAAAAATTTAAGTAATAAATATTTGTGAGTTTCCTTTATGTAATGTATTCTAAAGTCCTATATTCCCCTAAATCTGATATAAAAATCCTTTTTTATAGTTCCTTCATCGTAGGATATCGCCAAACTTATTCAATCCTACAGTACCTAATCCTAAAAAGTTCAATCCTACAGTACGGAGTCCCAGAATGTTCACCAAAAGGATATGTTATAGAATGGAAAAGCCTTTTTTTATAGTTCTTTCAATATAGGATATCGCCACAGTTATTCAATCCTACAATATATATATATATATATATATATATATATATATATATATATATATATATATATATATATATATATATATATATATATATATATATATATATAACTGTGAAATATTTTCTCTTAAAACAGAATTCCAACTAATAAAATGAGCCCATAAAAACGCCAAAATGTAGAAAGTTGATGCTACAATTTCGGAGAACAACTGTCTCCCTCTAAAGGCAGGTAATGAATGACAAAAGAGTTGCAGAGAAGCGGTATTTATACCCAGTTCCAGCGGTCAGCCGTGACGTCACTTCAGCTGATAGCTTCTTCATCTTCTCAATCGCTGGTTGGAGGAAGATTTCAACTACGATATCTGAGTCCCAAGCTCCTTTTGAGAGGTTCATCGTATTATAGCATTAAGTTTCTACATTTTTATGGGCTCATTTTTTTATATATATATATATATATATATATATATATATATATATATATATATATATATATATATATATATATATATGTATGTATACACACATACAACACAAACATACATACATATATATACACAAACATACATACACACATACACTTTATAAAGTCACCCCCCACATTAAAGGGACATATCAACATACACATGTACAAACCCGATTCACAAATACACCAAGACAAAAAAAAAAAAATATTAAAACCTCTTCCCATTAAAAATTCTCCACCCAGCACTCATTAACTTTCAAAATATCGTCTGGAAGAACAACCTACTCTCCTTTTCCTGAAGAAAGTCAGCCGAAAATATGTTGTTCCTTCGGTGCCACAACCCAAATTGGATTTTGGTGAAGGTCTTCAGGAGGAGGAGGAGGAGGAGGAGGAGGAGGAGGAGGAGGAGGAGGAGTGAGATCAACCTTCTCTTCCTTTTTTTTTACCTCCTAGGATTCCTTTTTTCGATTCTGTAGGAGCTGAAGCCGGCGTGAGAACTAGCACGGACTCTTGCTCCCAAATTATATAGTACTCGTTATATATATATATATATATATATATATATATATATATATATATATATATATATATATATATATATATATATATATATATATATAAACTTTATATACATACATATATACTTCTTGTTTTCGTTAGAACGAGCACGGGCTCTTGCTCCCAAATTATAGAGTACTCCTGTTGTCAAGCAAAGGTAAGTATAATTTAGTACGTTTAGCGATTGCTCATTTTTTTTTTTTCTGTATTTAGATGCCTTTGTAGCGTTGGGTTCTGTGCTGTGTATTCATTGCTGTTGTGGAATTACTGATATTGTATGAACTATACATACATACATACATACATACATACATACTTACATATGTATATACTGTATATATTTATTATATATACGCATACTCTATATATATATATATATATATATATATATATATATATATATATATATATAGAGAGAGAGAGAGAGAGAGAGAGAGAGAGAGAGAGAGAGAGAGAGAGAGAGAGAGAGAGAGAGAGAGAGAGAGAGAGAGAGGTTAAAGAAAACTCAATCAAATAAAAAAAAACTCCCCCCACAAAAAAAAGTGCAGGAAGACCAGACCACAAAATCAGATTACGAAACCTCAGCCCAAATCAGTCCATTTCCCATTTACATGATAACTACTTAATTAATATTTGCTCCACAAAAAAACACACACAAAAAAAAGCCAGTGCATTAGCCGAGCCAAAGCCTCGTCTCTCTCTCTCTCTCTCTCTTTGATGATGATAAATAATTAATAATTTTATAATCGGTTTATGAAAGGCAGACTCAGGTATAATTTGCGAATCGAGCAGTGGGAGATATGCAGTATCTTTCGTCCTGAAATGGAGTCGTGGAGATTTGCCATGAAATTGGACTTAGACAATTACTTGATGATTAAAAATTGGACTTGAAATAAATAAATAAAAAAAGACACTTCTTGTTACCGAGAAGAACAGAGAAAAATATAAATAAATCAGTTGAACTGAATTGAATCGAATTTAAGAGTTTAGGCCAAAGGCTGGAAAGGAAATTGAGAGAAGAGGAGGTCTGAAAGGTGTAACAGGAGGAAAACCTCAAAGCAGTTGCAATATGAAATATTTGTTAAGGGAGGGTGGATAGCGAGATGGGAGAAAGGTAATATGAATGGAGGTACAGTAAAATGAATGAAATGGGTTGAAGCACCTAGGGGCCTCAGAGACTGCTACAAAGAACATTTAGTAATGCCTACAGTACACCGCATGAGGTGCACTTTCGGCACTAACCTACGGTGTCAAATAATAATAATAAAAACATTATATATATATATATATATATATATATATATATATATATATATATATATATATATATATATATATATATATATATATATATATATATATATATATATATATATATATATATATATATTCATTCATTCTCCTTCACACGAACTAAAACCAACTATAGAGATCTTTCTACCTTTCTGGCTAATAAAGAAAAAATCTGAATGAGGTTAATTATATGACAGGTGTGATTCAGATAATTAGAAGCCTTATTTACTAAACAAGGAATCTTTTTCGTCAAGGAGAGACTCCACAAAAGAGGCCTCATTAGGGAGGCGGGTTTGGTGACACCGCTGACTAAAATTGGGAGGACACGCCCCCCTTTTAGGGGGGGGGGATAGTCAGGCTTTATCAAATGGCGTTTCGCGGCGTTCCTTCGGCCCATAGCTGCACCCCTCATAGTTTTTATGACTTTGATTTTATTTAAATTCTCGGTTACTTTCTTTAATTTTGCTGTCCAGCCTCTCCAATTATATTTCTTGGTGAAAGTATGGAGGTTTGTCTCAAAGTCACACCTTTAGAACTTTGTATTTCACCTCCTTATCTTCTGGACCTCATTTATCTAGGTCCTAGTGGGCTTACACACAATCTCTCTCTCTCTCTCTCTCTCTCTCTCTCTCTCTCTCTCTCTCTCTCTCTCTCTCTCTCTCTCAAAGCCTACGACGCAAATCAGAATGGGAAAAGGCAATAAAAATTATAACCTCTTGTTTTATAAACAGTAGCCCAACACTGGACACAGATATTTAGGAAATTATACAGGCTCCATTAGCCTATGTAGATCAGATAATAAAAGGGAGACGGAGATGGTTTGGACATGTCCTGCGAATGGGAGAACGGGACGAGATATTGTAAGCCGTGGAGTCTTTAAGGAAGTTGAGAAGATCAGGAAAGACATGAATAACGATAATACTAATAATGATGATGATAATGATTATGATGATGATAGCTTCAAATGACACATGTCAATAATGGAAAATAAAGAGGAATAAAATCATAAGGAGAGAGAGAGAGAGAGAGAGAGAGAGAGAGAGAGAGAGAGAGAGAGAGAGAGAGAGAGAGAGAGAGAGAGAGAGAGTGTAATGTTATACAATGAACGTACACATTTGACTTTATGATAACTTCACTTTACATACAAACAGAGAGAGAGAGAGAGAGAGAGAGAGAGAGAGAGAGGCCTAATTTTAATAGCAACTTATCGCTTGAAGTAACCCCTTGCATTCACTCTTAACAAACGTCACAATTTTAAAGGGTAGTTGACACGAGAGAGAGAGAGAGAGAGAGAGAGAGAGAGGAGAGAGAGAGAGAGAGAGAGATTCCCCATCACTCGAATCTTTCAATAATAATTTGGAACTAGACTTCTTCTTCTTATCATACGGATCTAAATCATCATCAAGAAGCCGATACACACTCTCTCTCTCTCTGTCTCTGTCTCTCTCTCTCTCTCTCTCTCTCTCTCTCTCTCTCTCTCTCTCTCTCTCTCTCTGGCGCGTACGTACCCGATTACCGCAAACCTTACCTTCCAAGAACGCAGTTTTTAACGTGTTGCTTGCCTTCGCTGAGAGAGAGAGAGAGAGAGAGAGAGAGAGAGAGAGAGAGAGAGAGAGAGAGAGAGAGATATCTTTCTCTCTGAAAGTTTACAGCTGCCGTAACAGCTCTCTCTCTCTCTCTCTCTCTCTCTCTCTCTCTCTTTCTATAAATCCATATCTAAAGTTATTTTACGGCACGTGTTAAGTAATGCTCTCTCTCCCTCTCTCTCTCTCTCTCTGTCTCTCTAAATCCATACCTAAAGTTATTTTACCGCACGTGTTAAGTAATGCTCTCTCTCCCTCTCTCTCTCTCTCTCTCAGCGCCATTGTCGAGGGGGCTTTCGACCCCCTCGACTTCAAGTAGTCCACTTACCTAATGAAGGAGCGGCGGAGGATGATGAATCCTTCTGAACGCCAACCAGTCCTTATACAAACGAGAGAGAGAGAGAGAGAGAGAGAGAGAGAGAGAGAGAGAGAGAGAGAGAGAGAGAGAGAGAGAGAGAGACGTGGAGCGAGTCTTCCAACATTTTGGGGAAAAGTTACCTTGGGGCGGGGATACGCCGACCGCCCCCCCCCCATTACAGTTATTATGTAAATGCTGAGTGTGTGTGTTATGTGTGTGCGTATTGCATGCATACATACTTACATACATACACAAATGAATACACACACACACACACATATATATATATAGAAATAATCAACACACAATCACGTGTGGAGCAGAAAATAAATTTCTGACTCACACCAGGATCGAACCCAGGAGGTCTTTCAATTGGAAGACCAGACCGCTGCCAACCAAGCCACACAAGTTGGTTGGAAGCGGTCTGGTCATTCATTTGAAAGACCTGGGTTCGATCCTGATGTGAGTCAGAAATTTATATATATATATATATATATATATATATATATATATATATATACAAACACATATATATATATACTGTATATACATATGTATGTATGTGTATAGAGAGAGAGAGAGAGAGAGAGAGAGAGAGAGAGAGAGAGAGAGAGAGAGAGAGAGAGAGAAAGTATTATAGTATATAACCAAATACTGACATCATTAAAAATACATTCTCAAATACTCATGTATCGAAACTTCTTCACACAGATATCAGATATCAGTCAAATTTCAATATATATATATATATATATATATATATATATATATATATATATATATATATATATATATATATATATATATATATATATATATATATGTATGTATGTATGTATGTATGTATATATCCACACAAACTCCTATTTTCCCAATGGAGAATCATTTGACCCTTACGAAAGAATAAAACAAAACTGGTAAAAATACAACTGAACTTTCTCAAATAACTATAAAAGTCAGTAAAAAACAAAAGACGAATAAAAACTAAAAAAAAAAAAACACTCCCATTTGAACGAAGCTTCTGCTCGTCCCAGGTGAGGTGAGAGAACCTTTGTGACTCTTAATTAGAGAAGAAACGAAGAATAAAAAAAAAATATAAAAAACACTAATTAAAAAAATACATATAAAAAAACACACTAATTAAAACGTCCTTTTCTGGAAGACTTCATCGATTGCTTGATGTGATGATTTTATATTTCTCCCTTGGCCCACCCTACGCCCCTTTTTTGGGGGGGAGGGGGAGGGGATGGGATGGGAGAGGGAAGGGTGGTTCCAGATATATCAACCTATGAATATTACCTTTGCTTCTCCCACCCCGAGGTAAGTTTCGAATGCTCTCTCTCTCTCTGTCTCTCTCTCTCTCTTTTCTAGTTAGAGACATAGAGAGCAACATTCTCTCTCTCTCTCTCTCTCTCTCTCTCTCTCTCTCTCTCTCTCTCTCTCTCTCTCTCCAGCCTACCTTTGATCAGCGGGAGGTTTCGAAACCGCCCTGATTCAAACGACCTCATTACCTAACTATCAAAGGGTTTCGTAAACAATGCTTTTCAATTTCCGCTTTTCCATGACGACCCAAGGTTTCGAAACCACAAGGCCAAGCCTTTCTTACCTATTACTGGCCAATTTAGGGTTTCAAATCCAACCCTCCTGATATTCCTTTTCAGAGACAGCGTCAGGTTTCAAAATTAATCGTCTCCTTATTTTGTACTTCCTGATCATCTTAGGGTTTCAAAACCTACAGTGGGTTTCAAAACCTACAGTCTTGCATGTCCTCTTTACCTGACAACCCAAGGTTTCGAAACCACCTGTCTCACAACCCAAAAAGAGGAAATTACTTCCCACAACCCAAAAAAGAAGTAATTTCTTTCTTAAGGCATAAAGATGCTATTTCTTCCCACAACCTAAAAAAGAGATCATTTCCTTCTTTAAGGCAAAAAGAGGTAATTTCTTCCCATAATCCAAAAAAAAGTTATTTCTTCCCACAACCCAAAAATAAGTTATTTCTTCCCACACCCTAAAAAAAGGCAATTTCTTCCCATAACCCAAAGAGAGGTCATTTCTTCCCACAACCCAAAAACGAGGCAATATCTTCCCACAACCCAAAAAGAGGATATTTTTTCACACAACCCAAAAGAAAGGTCCTTTCTTCCCACAACCCAAAAACAGTACATTTCTTCCCGCAACCCAAAAAAGAGGCCCTTTCTTCCCACAACCCAAAAACAGTACATTTCTTCCCGCAACCCAAAAAAGAGGCCCTTTCTTCCCACAACCTAAAAACAGTACATTTCTTTCCACAACCCAAAAAAGAGGCCACTTCTTCCCAAAAAGGAACCGCGATGACACATCACTAACCCAACCCTAATCCTCAACATGTCCCAAGTAAGGGGAGGTGGTTCACGAAAACGTCATTCCCCCTCACCCTTTCCCTTACTCCTTCCTCCTCCCCCTTTCCCCTACACCATCCCCCTTCCTCTACTCCCTCCTCCTTTCCCCTACACCCTCCCTCCCCCACCCACCCCGAAAATGGAGGCACTCCACTTCAATCAGGCCCCTAAAGGTCAAGAGTTTAAACTTTGGCGTTGCCAAGAGCATTGCGCCTAAGTTGATGATGAAGATTTGAGGGAATATTTGCGAGTGGATTTACCGGGAGGGGGGGATTTACGGTGGGATTTACCGGGGAGATTTACTGGGGGATTCATTCAGGACTTCCTTCAAATGGGAGATTTCAGTCATTGGGAATATGGGGAGATGACGGAGATTTTATGTATTACATACATATATATATATAATATATATACTGTATATATATATATATATATATATATATATATATATATATATATATATATATATATATATATATATAGAGAGAGAGAGAGAGAGAGAGAGAGAGAGAGAGAGAGAGAGAGAGAGAGAGAGAGAGAGAGAGAGAGTTTTAATGCAGATAGTCTAAAAATGGAGAAAGTTTCTCATAAACCAGTTTTCTTATGAAAAATTTATAAATAATAAAACAAAAAAATCATTTTGCAAATATTGTGTTTCCTAATAAAAAGTTAATATAAAAACTGTAAAAAATTTACAATTTTATTAATTAACAAGAACTAAAGAGAGGTAAAACAAACTTCTCCATAATGGACAGTCTAAATAATGTCCCCAACCTACTGAGAGGACTTTCAAACATGTCCCCAACTTATTGGAAGGATATTATATCTAAATATGTCCCCTACCTGTTGAAAGGACATAATATTCAATTACGTCCCAACTATGAAAAGGACATTTAAATGTCCCCAACCTAATGAAAGGACATTCAAATATGTCCCCAACCTACTGAGGACATTTGAAGGTCCCAACACATCCTACTGAAAGGACATTCAAATATGTCCCCATCCTGCTGAAAGGATACTCAAATATGTCCCTATCCTACTGAAAGGACATTTAAATGTCGCCATCCTACTGAAAGGACATTTAAATGTCCCCATCCTACTGAAAGGGCACTTAAATATGTCCCCGGCCTGTTGAAAGGACATTATATATATTCAGATATGGCCCCAACTATGAAAAGGACATTATACTCAAACTTGTTCCCAACCTATTGAAAGGACATTATATTCAGATATGTCCCCAACAGTGAAAAGGACATTATACTCAAACTTGTTCCCAACCTATTGAAAGGACATTATATTCAGATATGTCCTCAACAGTGAAAAGGACATTATATTCAAACATGTTCCCAACCTATTGAAGGGACATTATATTCAGATATGTCCCCAACAGTGAAAAGGACATTATACTCAAACTTGTTCCCAACCTATTGAAAGGACATTATACTTAAATATGTCCCTATCCTACTGAAAGGACATTCAAATTTGTCCCCATCCTACTGAAAGGACATGCAAATATGTCCCCATCCTACTGAAAGGACATCGTAGGACAATGCATTCAAACAGGTCTCTCCCAAAAGAGCCCGAATCGCGTCTATATCAAATCACCTATTGCTTGCAACAACTCACCCAAAACCCCACCCCCACCCCCACCCCCACCCAACACAAACTGCAATCACATTTGCCACTTCTGATTGATGCCGGGAACAAAAGCGGTAGTGGAAGGGAGGAGGGAAGGGGGAGGGAGGGGGGGGGTGGGAACGGGAACGGGAATGGGAATGGCAAGGGAAAGAAAGGGAATGGGTTGGAATTGTAATCGCATTTACATATTACTGAGTGGGACAAGGTCGAATTCGGAATATGAGGTTTCTCTCTCTCTCTCTCTCTCTCTCTCTCTCTCTCTCTCTCTCTCTCTCTCTCTCTCAAGCATTTTGTTACCTGTGCCATGTAAAGATGAACTATCATACTTAGTGAATATAAAGAAAACCTCTCTCTCTCTCTCTCTCTCTCTCTCTCTCTCTTTCACGCACGCACGGCAAATCACACTGGAATTAACCCGAGCCGTAACTATTACTAAACAGCGTCATGGTGACAGTTACGAAATCCACGGCAACGCAAGACACCCCTGAATACAAATGAACATGAAATGAACGAGGCATCTCTCTCTCTCTCTCTCTCTCTCTCTCTCTCTCATACTTAATTCGATTCGGGCTCTCTCTCCTACGGGACACGACCGAAGCTTGGGACAAGATTCAGAACTCTCTCTCTCTCTCTCTCTCTCTCTCTCTCTCTCTCTCTCTCTCTCTCTCTCTCTCTCTCACTTAATTTGATTTGAACTTTCTCTCCTACGGGAAATGACTGAAGTTTTGGATAATTAAAAAAAATTGGGAGGTTTTGCAGAACGATGTGATTTTAAGAAAATACCATTTTCTATTTTCATAAACTTAAATATTATTAGAATTAAAATCCTATTATTATTATTATTATTATTATTATTATTATTATTATTATTATTATTATTATTATTATTATTATTATAAGTAGTAGTAGTAGTAGTAGTAGTAGTAGTAATATTATAAACTTAATGTTTCATAAAAAATCATTTTCAATAATCACAAAATCATGATAATTAATGTCCTATTATTATTATTATTATTATTATTATTATTATTGTTATTATTATTATTATTGTCGGTTTAATTACCATAGGAGCTTTTATTGTTATTAATATTATTATTATTAATTTTTATAATCACAATTATCATTACAATGAACATCCAATAATTATAACCAGTTTAATTATTATAAAAGCTATTATTTTTTATTATTATAATCACAAATCCTTCCGCAAAAGCCAAACCACACCCAATTATCGACCCATCCTAATCCTCTCGCCATAAAATCCTGTAATCCTATAACATCCAATTCTCTTCCAGCTAAGGAGATTACAGCCCATTAGGATATTCTTCTTTCAATAATTATTAAGGCTAAGGGTTAATACCCACCCTGCCCTGGCGTATAATATTATCCATGCGAATAATCCCCAGTTCTTGAATATGCATGGGTACATGGACCTCGGTTCCTTTTGTATGCAAATCTCATTGTCTGGGGATGGAATGGTTGTGATCTGTGTGTGTGTATGTGTGTATGTATGTATGTATGTACGTATGTATGTATTGTATTATATTATATTGGTAATTATATTTATATAAGCATGGCTAATTAATATTGGCAGATATTAAGCCAAAGTTATGGTTAATTAGATATTGAGAATAGTTGCTACAATATTTGTGTGTGTATCTCTCTCTCTCTCTCTCTCTCTCTCTCTCTCTCTCTCTCTCTCTCTATATATATATATATATATATATATATATATATATATATATATATATATATATATATATATAGAGAGAGAGAGAGAGAGAGAGAGAGAGAAGCCTGGTCTTAACAAGATGAATAATAATGAGGTAGGAGGAACGCGAGAACGCCAAACACCCTAATTAATGAGACGAGAAAAAAAAATGAATGACAATTAGCCGTGACATAAAAAAAAATTACGTCAAGAAAACAAGAGAGAAAGTATAACTAACAGAAAATGAGGTGGGATAATTAATGAAGTGGTTAAGAACGAGGTGGGAGAAAATTGAGTTAAGAGAATAATTAAAGAAAATACCATACCAATGTTTCGCACTGAACGACGAGCTTAAATAACATGTAAAAAAAAATGCGCCGAGCAGTTGAGTTTTCTGTACAGCCGCCACAGCGTATAATCAAGGTCGCCGAAAATAGATCTATATTTCGGTGGTCTCGGTATAATGCTGTATGAGCCGCGGTCCATGAAACTTTAACCACAGCCCGGTGGTGGCCTATCCTATACCGTTGCCAAAAGCACGATTATGGCTAAGTTTAACCTTAAATAAAATAAAAACTACTGAGGCTAGAGGGCTGCAATTTGGTATGTTTGATGATTGGAGGCTGGGTGATCAACATACCAATTTGCAGCCCTCTAGCCTCAGTGGCTTTTAAGATCTGAGGGCGGACAGAAAAAGTGCGGACGGACAGACAAAGCCGGCACAACAGTTTTCTTTTACGGAAAACTAAAAAGAAACGTTTTCACAAAATTCTTCACAAAAAAAAAATAAATAAAAAAATACATTAGGTCCAAAACAAAACAAAACAAACTCTTGAGAAAATAAAAAAATAAGAAACTATATAAAACTACATATATTTAACCTAACGAAAAATAAAATTGCGAATCCACCTCTCCCAAATCCCCAAAAGAGAGAAAACGGGATTCACATCTAAAG
>NC_089786.1:53214694-53217194 GCF_040412425.1 Macrobrachium rosenbergii | reverse complement strand
ATATGTCACCAACATGTTACATACAAGTTGTACACATGTCACTAACATGTTACATACAAGTTGCACATACATCACCAACATCTTACATACATGTTGCACACATGTCACCAGGTTAGATACAAGTTGTACACACATATCACCAACCTGTTACATACAAGTTGCACACACATCACCATGTTAGATACAAGATGCACACTTATCACCAACATGTTAAATACAAGTTGCACACACATCACCAACATGTTACATACAAGTTGCACACACATCACCAACATGTTACATACAAGTTGCACACACATCACTAACATGTTACATATAAGTTGCACACACATCACCATGTTATATACATACAAGACGCACACATCCCCAAAAATGTTGCATACAAGTTGCACACATTACCAACATATTACACATAAGTTGCAAACATCACCAGCATGTTCAATACAAGCTTCACACACATCACTAAAACATTTAATACAAGTCAAAGACTTTTCGGTAGTAAAAACCTGCACATCATACAATTTTCAAGCTTTTGCCAAAGATTCGTTCTCCTTTTACCGTCGTCAACTTGTTTTCAACTTGTTTCTGATACGTATGTCATAAGTTACAGACATATGCTTATGACATGTTTAACTGTAGTGTGGACACACCCTAAGGAATACAAGAAATGTATGAATACAGGGATTCAGTCAATGAAATATAGATGCAGTTGGCATACAGGTTGCAAGGACATATGTACAGATATAGGTATGAGGCTCGCAATTTCACCCCATAATTCGATACTTATAATCTATGGGGTTAACACTGAGAGTTACTGACCCCTATAAAGAAAAGTATAATATATATATATTATATATATAACCATGCACTCAAAATGGAATCATAACAAGCCCTCCTACACTGATTAGGATTCGAACCTACGCCTTTTAAAGGTACGGTGGAGGGTGCCAGTGACCTTACCCACCCAGCCAATAAACAATGCATAGAGAATATTCATAAGGCCATCCATCCAGATCCCTTGTCATGAAAGCATAAATTAATGTCATTAAAGCAAAATGATGCTAATGATTAAGAAGGTATGGAGATATCTGGAAAGAGAGAGAGAGAGAGAGAGAGAGAGAGAGAGAGAGAGAGAGAGAGAGAGAGAGAGAGAGAGAGAGAGAGAGAGAGAGAGTCAAGTATCATAGTGCTATAATGAACATGATTATTTATATATATATTTTGTTTGTGTGTGTGTGTGAGAGAGAGAGAGAGAGAGAGAGAGAGAGAGAGAGAGAGAGAGAGAGAGAGCCACCTATTTATTTTCCAAGCAAGCAGCAGATATTAGCATCCTTATAGGAAATCGATGGATGGCAGTTCCCTCAACATGCCTTGATGAAACCATCAACCAGTGGAGGGGGAGAGGGTTTGGACGGGTTGGGGGGGAGTAGGAGAGAGAGGTGGACAGAGGAGGGGGTATCCAGAGTGAAATCATAGATTAAATAAGTACACATACTCAGAGAGAGAGAGAGAGAGAGAGAGAGAGAGAGAGAGAGAGAGAGAGAGAGAGAGAGAGAGAGAGAGAGAGAAATGGTGCGTTGTCCCTTCATAATCAACATGATTATTATCTAAATATTTTGTGTGTGTGTGTGTGCGTGTGTGTGAAAACACAGTGCGTGTGTGTGAAAGAGAGAGAGAGAGAGAGAGAGAGAGAGAGAGAGAGAGAGAGAGAGAGAGAGAGAGAGTGTGTCTTGGGGTCATATTCAAAATTATTATCTAAATATTTTTTGTGTATAAGAGAGAGAGAGAGAGAGAGAGAGAGAGAGAGAGAGAGAGAGAGAGAGAGAGAGAGAGAGAGAGAGAGAGAGAGAGAAAGTGTCTAGGGTTCATAATCAACACGATTATCTAAATATTTTGTGTGTATGAGAGAGAGAGAGAGAGAGAGAGAGAGAGAGAACTACTCAAAACCTTTTAAACATTTACTCAGCTACCGAAAAGAAATTAAATATTCAATGTACGCCTGTAATTCGAGAGCGGGGTGGGGGGCGGCGCGGCGTTCCCTAATGGTTAAGCCTCCTCCACCCCGCCCCCCAAAAAACACAGAGAGGAGAGAAGTCCATTTTGAGGAAATGGTTTTAATTGATAAAAAGACGAAGCAGTTTCATCATTCAGCCGCCGGAGAGGATTTTAATCCGTAAATGCACTAGTGGGGAAAAATGTATTAGGAATGTATTACAGATGTATTAGGGATGTATTTGCTGAAATGTATTAATAACGAAGTTTCTGCTCATAGGATGAATAAACAATCAGTGTTAATGTATTTCAAATTACCAGGAATATAATGAGTGAATATTTTTTTTTTTATTAAATTCAAGAATATTTATATACTTTTCTAGACAGACGAATTTGTGGAGAATTTTCAACTTGGAAAATCGACTCGAAAATATTTGCTTAACTTCAACAAGTAAAAATTAACAAAACTTCGGCGCAATCGAGTTTTCTGTACAGCCGCTACAGCATA
>NC_089786.1:53207194-53209694 GCF_040412425.1 Macrobrachium rosenbergii | reverse complement strand
CGTCGAAAAATCTCCCAATTAATCCCCACTTTTTGGGGGGTTCCTATTTCGTCGAAAAATCTCTCGATTAACCCCTTCTTTTTTTGGGTTCCCATTTTGTCGAAGAATCCCTTGATTAATCCCTCTTCTTTTTTTTGGTTCCCAGGTTCCCATTCCGTCGAAAAATCCCTTGATTAATCCCGCTTCTTTTTCGGTTCCCAGGTTCCCATTCCGTCGAAAAATCCCTTGATTAATCCAGCTTCTTTTCTGGTTCCCAGGTTCCCATTACGTCGAAAAATCCCTTGATTAATCCCTCTTCTTTTCTGGTTCCCAGGTTCCCATTCCGTCGAAAAATCCCCCGAGTAATCCCACCTCAGAGACTGTCATTTTGCCCACAGAGGGTTCTGTGAGGCACAGAGGAAACAAGAGGTTTCCAAGTTGCATGTTGTGAAAAGTGTGAGTGTCTGGTGACATCAGATAACTCCAAAACCTGTACAAGAGGACAGCAGAGCACTCTGTTGCACTGTTGTGAAAAGTGACAAGTACTGGTGAAATCTGATGGCTCTACGCTTCATAATCTCGTCAGTAAGGGTCAAAGTCATATAGAACAGGGGGATCACAGAGAGAGGAGGAAAGTTCCATGTTGTACAGTAGTGAGAAGTGAGAAGCACTGGTGAACTAACTCGGGAAATCACGTGTCTCATTCTTTTTCGATATTCCTGGGTACAAAAATCAATTTTCTTTCTAAAATTTTTCCAAGGATGATTTTTCCTCACAAATACTGAAAATCAAGATGTGATATTTTTGGAATATAGTTTTTTTAACTGTGACTTATTAAATAATATAATTTATCGAAACAAAACTAAGGAAAATAATTCTTATATAAACGTCATATTTTATTCAATTATTCCCGTCAACAAAACTTTGTACGTTAACTTTCCCCCCAATTTCATTTCCTTTCACTAACTTGCATTCAACCAAAATGACTCATAAACCAAAAACATCTCATCAACCTGAAACGAGCTTATTCAAGTCCATTTAAAAACCTATTTCCATTGAAAACCCATCATAAAAAATAAAAAAAGAAAAAAAACATTCGTCTCCTAAAACCTGCTCCCATATACTCACTCGTCTTCTAGAGGATCAAATCTTCATCTCTTTGACATCTGCAAATCCCTAAGTGGCGGGACTTCCTTCCTTCCCAAGTCCTCTGGGCGAGTGTCCTTCGTGTTTTGATGTAGTTTTTTCTATCTGTTACCTTCGTTTGGAAGTTTTTTTTTATAGTTTGGAATGTTTCTGTTTGTTTGTTAGCAAAAGTATGCAGAACTTTTTTGTGTGGATTTCTAACAAACTTCTGTCAAAAACGTGGCCATCGACATTGACAACAAGTGAGTAGGCTTTGGTAGAGCTGGAAATATAATTATCTAAGAGAAAGGAACCTTTTTATAAAGTAGATTTCACGATAAAAAAAAAAGGTAAAAATCGCGTCGAAATTCCTTCGGCGCAATCGAGTTTTCTGTACAGCGTATAATCACGGCCACCGAAAATACATCTATCTTTCGGTGGTGTCGGTATAATGCTGTATGAGATGCGGTCCATGGAACGTTCAGCCACGGTCCGGTGGTGGCCTGTGTTGTTGGTACCTATAGCGCTGCCGGACGTACTATTATGGCTAACTTTAACCTTACATAAAATAAAAACTACTGAGGAGGCTAGAGGGCTGCAATTTGGTATGTTTGATGACTGGAGGGTGGATGATCAACATACCAATTTGCAGCCCTCTAGCCTCAGTAGTTTTTAAGATCTGAAGGCGGAGAGAAAAAGTGTGGACGGGCAGCCAAAGCCGGCACAATAGTTTTCCTTGACAGAAAACTAAAATAGTGAGAAACTCCATAAGTAAACTTTTAAGTATAAGAAGGAACCTCAAAACACCCCATTTATGAGAAAGATCACTGGAAAGCTTCCATGTATCACATAAGTCAATAAAAAATTTGTTGATGCATCAAAAAAGATCTCAGGAATCCATTCATGTACGGGAAGGGGGTCTTTTGAAACTTTCTATTTATGAGAACTGATCTTCTAAACTTCTTATCTACGAGAGGGGGTCTTTTGAAACTTCTTGTTTACGAGAGGGGGGTCTTTTGAAACTTCCTATTTACGAGAAGGGATCTTTTGGAACTTCATAATTATAAGATGGGGTCTGTTGTAACTTCCTATTCATGAGAGGTGATCTTACGAAGCTTCTTGCTTATGAGAAAGGATCTTTGGAAACTTCCTGTTTATGAGAAACTTCCTATTTATGAGAGGTAATCTTTAGAAACATCCTTTTGTGAGAGGGGATCTTTTGAAACTTCCTTTTTATGAAAGGGGAGCTTCTGAAACTTCTTCCTATTCACGAGAGGGGGTCTTCTGAAACTTCTTGTTTACGAGAATGGATCTTTGGAAACTTCCTGTTTATGAGAAACTTCCTATTTATGAGAGGTAATCTTCTGAAAGTTCTTTTTTATGAGAGAGGATCTTT
>NC_089786.1:53199694-53202194 GCF_040412425.1 Macrobrachium rosenbergii | reverse complement strand
AGAGAGAGAGAGAGAGAGAGAGAGAGAGAGAGAGAGAGAGAGAGAGAGAGAGAGAGAGAGAGAGCGCTACTCATATCAGCTTCCCAGTAATTTACCTGTTGCTATTTTTACCTGCGATCCCTAATGAACCAAAGGTGCCAGATATCGCTATCCGCTTTAATTTTCATTAATTTTCATTATTTTTCTCCTGGAATTCCAAAAAAACAAATAAAAAAATACACGAATTCTCACTTTACGTAATTTCAGACCCGCAAAAATACGAAGTCACTTCAAAAAATTATGAAAACGAACGAAAATGAAAAATAATGATAAAAATGAATAAATCTAAAAATAATTTTTTAAATTTTCTGATCTCGATTGGGGGATGAATTCAATTTCAGATGCAATTTAGTCTGAATTTTTGAGTTTACTGGAATTCACTGATTTATCTTGTAATTTGTTTTGACTTGCAATTCAATAAAAAATTGATAAAAATTAGAAATAATAAAAATGAATAAAATTTAAAATTTAAAAAATTAAAAGAAAAATTATAAAGAACCGACAAGTATATTAAAAATGATAATAAGCAAATATCATTATCATTTTTGATGTACTTGTTAGTATCATTACCAATTTAGATCACAATAACTCAAATAATAATAATAATAATAATAATAATAATAATAATAATAATAATAATAATAATAATAATAATAATAATAATAAGTGTAAACAGATATCTGTAAATATATATATTTGTAATTACATCAACGTGGATTTTTTAACCATTTTAGTGACTCATGTGATTATGAAATTTTCCTAAATAATAATAATAATAATAATAATAATAATAATAATAATAATAATAATAATAATAACACCCCTAGCACATTCACATTATAAAATCTGAAATCCAAATTTGAATCACGTTTTAGGTTTTCTCCCTCAAATAAAACTCCATTAAAAAAATAAAACACAAAAATAAAAAAAAAACATAGAAAACTTAATCAATCGACATCAGAACAATAATATTATTGTACAGTCTATGACATTCTTCTCTCTCTCTCTCTCTCTCTCTCTCTCTCTCTCTCTCTCTCTCTCAGAGCGTTTAAAGGAAATCTAGACGATTCTAAAATTCATTTCTAAGATTCTCGTTTCTTTCTAATGGGTACAGGGCTCCTTGTTCAAAAATTGCTGTGGAGAGAGAGAGAGAGAGAGAGAGAGAGAGAGAGAGAGAGAGAGAGAGAGAGAGAGAGAGAGAGAGAGAGAGAGTCTGTATTTCATGTATTCATGGATTCAGTTCGTGGATAATCTTTGCTGTTGTGTATGTATGTATGTATGTATGTATGTATGTATGTATGTATGTGCATCAACTTGCTTTCTTTATGTGTATGTATTTACATCAACTTGCCTTTTTGTATGTATGTATGTATACATTTATGTATACATATATACATGTGTATGTATATATGTTCATAAACTTCCCCTTTGTGGGAAAGAATGTATGTATGCATATATGTATATATTTATGTATACAACTTGTCTTTCTATGGGTCTTTGCATATGTATGTTATGTATGGATGTAAGTGTATCAATTTCCCTTCCTGTGCGGGTGTATGTACGTACGTATGTATGTACGTATGTAAACACTGGCTATGGCGATCGAAGATGCTAATAACCCACATATCTACGGAATAAACAATGTAATAAAGCACTTATCTGTATCTAGCACAAACACACAATCACAAACACTAAATCCTCTCCATCTTCATAAACAAACAGATAAAAAACCAACCCACAAACAACCACATTATTCCCTGGAAAAAAGTAAAAAAATAAAATCAATTTTTTTCCTAACCCCATCTCGGGTACTGAAGCCACTTCGCACGGAATCGAACACCTCCACCAAATTTGCTCAGTCAGCGGTTTCGGACGAGGTCTCAAGGACACGCGGAAGTAGACTCGTCGGAATTCTGGCCATTCCCTACATGACACTAGAGGGATCTGGACCGGGAGGCGACTGGGATGTTGCGTATGAACAGGTATATACGCATTTTGTTACCTGCGGTTGTCCATTTGCTAATTAAGTTGCGTAACCAGATGGATTTGTACAATTACAGGTGTGTAAAGATTCTACAGGTATGTATAATGCTTGCCAGTTTGAAGGTTTACGCAAAATGAGAGGTGTATACGCATTTTATTACCTGCGTCGTAACCAGGTGTATTTGTGGAATTACAGGTGTGTAAAGATTCTACAGGTGTACAGTATATAATGCTTTCCAGTTTGGAGGTTTACGCAAAGGCAAGGTGTGTCTACGCATGTCATTAATCACCTGTATTTTGTCAACTGGCTAACTAAATGGCGTAACCAGGTGTATTTGTATAATTACAGGTGCGTAAACCTTTACAGGTGTGTATAAAGCTTTTCAGTTTTGAGGGATACGCACAAGGGAAAGTATATATACGCATTTTATTGCTTACGCAAACATTATTCACCTATATATTTTCCATATGCTAATTA
>NC_089786.1:53162194-53197194 GCF_040412425.1 Macrobrachium rosenbergii | reverse complement strand
TACGAAGGTTATTAGCGAGCTGTTTGACCAAAAGCGAGACGATAAGTCCTTTGCAGGAACGGAATATAACTCAGTTTCCACAATTCCATAACTCGAAGTGTGCTCGCGCGCGCGCGCATGCTGCTGTTGTTTACACATTAGATACTCAGGAACACTGTAGAGAAAGAAACATTCATAAACAAAATGTGATTTCATGTAATTTATATCAAAGGCGTCGACGTGTTTCAGAAAATATACCTGCAACTTGTTGCACACACAAATCAAACATGTTGAATACAAGTCAACAACATATTGGTAACCTTAGCAAGCGCCTCATGTGATTATCCTGCATTTGCCAAAAGTTTGTTCTCCAATTCTGGTTACTAACTTGTTTTCAACCTGTTTGTGATATGTATGCAACATGTTCCCCATGTGTATACAACCATTTGTCACATGCATGCAACAAGTTCCACGCATTTTCAAACAGTATGTGACATGTACGTAACAAGTTCCCAACGCATTTGCAACCTGTTTGTGATATGAACGCAATAAGTTCCCAGGTTACAAGTTCCCCACACGTTTGCAACTTGTATATAACATGTAAGAAACAAGCTACATTTTCATCCTTTTATATATGTATGCAACAAGCTCCCAATATGTTTTCAACCTGTTATATGTGTGCAACAAGTTCACCACGTTTGTGACATGTGGGCAACATTTTACGCATATTTTCAACCTGCTTGTGACATGTGTGCAACAAGTTCCCCCACATGTTTTCAACCTGTTTGTGACATGTATGCAACAAGTTCCCCACATGTTTTCAACCTGTTTGTGACATGTATGTAACAAGCTCCCCACATGTTTTCAACCTGTTTGTGACATGTATGCAACAAGTTTCCGACATGTTCCCAACAATTTTTTTACTACAGTGTGGGAAATTTCGTACAGTGTGGGAAATTTCCTAAGAAAATTACATAAGACCGACGATAAAACTCACCTCATATCTAATGGTAACAGGAAACCCACGATACTGGGAATCAAGTCTGTGCGGAGTTCAATCTTCGGCTGCTATACGAGATAACAGAGCACATCGTATTCACCAGTCATTAATCAGATTATCGTCCACGGAACCTTCATGGAATCGAGTTACAGGCTGTTTACAGGGTTGCATACTGAGAGAGAGAGAGAGAGAGAGAGAGAGAGAGAGAGAGAGAGAGAGAGAGAGAGAGAGAGAGAGAGAGAGTCCCCTCGCCAAAGTTCGCCACGATGCAACGACAGATTGGCATCGTCTTCTGCCCAGGAAGAATGAGAAAGACAGTAATTTGATGCCTGCCTCAAATTGACAGGAACAAAACGTGATGCAGAGCAATAAAAAGAAAGACTAAAACCACAAATAGCAGTTTTATATAGTATAGTAAAGGCCAAAACATCCAGATTTAGAACCGACCTATATAGGATTGTAGGTATGTGATCTCGCCATGTCTAGGAGAAAAATGACTAGAGCTATAGACTGTGGGCTATGCGCTCTAATCATTCTATAGAAAACTAACAGCTGCTTCTGAAACAGAAGTTGAAAAGGATAAATATACATGAGAGAGAGAGAGAGAGAGTTGAGAGAGAGAGAGAGAGAGAGAGAGAGAGAGAGAGAGAGAGATTCAGATTTAGTAAAGAGTTAGGCCTAAGAATTGTAGGCTATGTGGTCTAGCTAATGAGCAAGCCTAGTGGCTACCTCTGGAGCAGAGCGTTTCAAACTGAGAGAGAGAGAGAGAGAGAGAGAGAGAGAGAGAGAGAGAGAGAGAGAGAGAGAGAGAGAGAGCATTTCAAATCCTCTATCACCCACGACCAAAAAATAATAAAAGTAATAATGAGCCCTCATGAACTTGTCATCAGGACGGGGTGACACTGCGCACAATTGTGACGGATAATGACATTACAGGCATTAATTAAGAACCCTCCCCCAACCCCACCTCCCCACCAACCCCGTGACTTCATGCCGTCGAAGCGTTATTACCCGTGAGTTATCGAGCCTTTGGCAACTCCCGTGATGCAGCGGGGTGCCAAACACGAATTTCCTGCGTTCTTAGTTTTCTATCCGCCCTCAGATCTTAAAAATCACTGAGGCTAGAGGGCTGCAAATTGGTATGTTGATCATCCACCCTCCAGTCATCAAACATTACAAATTACAGCCCTCTAGCATCAGTAGGTTTTATTTTATTCAAGGTTAAAGTTAGAGCAATAATCGTGCTTCTGGCAACGCAACAACACAGGCCACCACGGCCGGCTGAGAGTTTCATGGGCCGCGGCTCATACAGCATTATACCGAGACCACCTTAGATCTATTTTCGGTGGCCTTTATTGTACGCTGTAGCGTCTGTGCAGAAAACTCGATTGCGCCAAAGAAACTTCGGCACGTACATAAATTACAAATTTAGTAACTGGATTATCAGTGATTTAAGGACAATAACTAACGCTAGAAACATGAATTATCACCTGAATTACAGTTAGAATTCAAAATAACAGTTCTGAGAAAAATAATTAGTGTTGATAATTACTGGGTTATTTTCCGTACATCACTGACGATCTCCCAAATATTTTTTAAAAATATTACCCCTGCCCCCAAAATCACTGACCATCTCCCAAAGCTTCACACAAAAAAACTGTGCAAAAAAAATTCTATACAGAAAAACGTCCCTAAGGCAAGGCACATCAGAAGCAAATCGATCAATCAATCAATGGCATCACTGGAGGGGATACGTCCACCACCAACGAGAAAAAAAAAAAATAAAAAAAAAATCAATCACTCAACAACGAGAAAAAATAAAAAAAAATAAAAATACCAATCACTCAACAACGAGAAAAAAAAAAATAAAAAAAAAAAATAAAAATCAATCACTCAGTCGCTCAAGACACGATAATGTTGAGCCAAGCAATGGCTGCCCAATGACATTTGCGCTATAATCGATATAACCTTTTCCGAAAGCAAAGTTTACTGGACTCAAATCCATTTTTATCCTTCGTCCATTGTGAGGAATCAGTCAATGTCTCATGGTTGGGTGAAGTTCTGTCCGACAGGACTCGGTTACACGACAAAAGGACACTTAAATTTATATATATATCCCTGGGACCTTCCCCTCTATGCCTGAGCTGAGAGCAACCTGTTGCTCGAGGTCGCTCCCACCGATTGAGAGAGAGAGAGAGAGAGAGAGAGAGAGAGAGAGAGAGAGAGAGAGAGAGAGAGAGGAGAGAGGAGAGAAGGGCAGGGAAGGAAGAGCAAGGTTGGCAATATTGTTAGGGTGGCAAATAATGGTGAGCTAACAATAAATATGTCAATTATTCCTGTGGCTTTGAGTGAGATCGTGTATGTGTATGTCTGTCTATTTATCTATCTATTTATCTTTATATATATATATATATATATATATATATATATATATATATATATATATATATATATATATATATATATATATATATATATATATATATATATATATATATATATATATACACACACATACATGTATATGTATATACATTATGAATGTGTTTTACAATGTATGGAGAGTGAAGCCTTTAGTTACACAATAAAAAAAGTACATAAATATATTGGGCGTTCTGGGGAAGAATAGTACTAAAACATTCAAACAACAAATAAAAGCATTCAATTTCCTACTTAGTTCCTCCAAAAGTTAATGGGTCTGCCCAATCTCTCTTTCTCTCTCTCTCTCTCTTTTCCACTTAGCAACCGCTGGCCTTCGTGGCCAATAATGTACAAATCAGTTCTCTCTCTTTCTGTACGGAGAATAAAATAATAAAATAATTAATCCTCTTAAAATTTCCATCATTCGCCAAGGCTGCCCTGATGAGCGAATCTGTGTCAAAGCTGATCTGTGGTCCATTATGCGAGTGTTGCCAACGACGCCGCATCAAAATATAGCCTAAAGTTGGATTCAAGAGCCAAGATCACGATAACAGGACATTTATCTAGGTAGTTTCCTTAATAAAAAAAAGTAAAATACATGTCCTAGGAGTGTGACCTCTACCTATGATAATAATGAATAATATTAAGCAATGAGGCACAGCTCTTTCATCAAAATTTTTGAGAGGCGTGCTATTTCTGGTAATTTAAAAGACGAATTGGCAACTTTTACTGCAGGGGGCGTGGCCTCTGTCCTAGGTTAGAATAAAGCTCTAAGAGATTATCTTGGCTAAGTAGTGGCCGCATAATTATCTTGATATGATGAAAATTACCATTTTTTGTGAAGATTTATTACTTTCAATATATATTTTATCTACTAAGTGTTCAGATATTATACTAAATAAGTAAAATATATGTAAAATATCTATATAAAAAGTACATGAAACATTACTGTATCAATACAACAGGACGCTGACAGCATTTTAAGCCAAATCTTTTAACTTCAAATCAAGAATAACACTGATACCCAAATGGTCTTGTCCAATTTACTTTACTTTCCAGAAAACTGGTAAACTGTTACAAAACTGAATCAATAAGAAACAATTGAAGAATGTGCTGAAGTTTCTTCGGCACAATCAAGTTTTCTGTTACAGTGTATAATGCTGTATGAAACGTTCGGCCACGGCCCATGAGAATCTTAGCCACTGCCCATGAAACTCTCAGCCACAGCTCATGAAACTCTTGCTGCTGATCATTAAACTCTTAGTCGCGGCCCATGAAACTCAGCCACGCTCCGGTGGTGGCCTGTGTTGTTGGTCCCTACACCGGTGCCAGAAGTACGAATATGACTATTTTTAACCTTAAATAAAATAAAAACTACTGAGGTTACAGGGCTGCAATTTGGTATGTTTGATGAATGGAGGGTGGATGATCAACATACCAATTTCCACCCCTCCAGCCTCAGTAGTTTTTAAGATCTAAGGGCGGACAGAAAAACGCAGACAGAAAAAGTGCGGACGGACAGACAAATAGCTATCTCTATAATAGTTTTCTTTTGCAGAAAACTAAAAAAACGCTCCCAACAAAGAAACGTATTCCACAAAGGCCAATACTGCGCACAGTGCCATTTGTTCCACCTGTGGAAATCAAGGTCAATTAGCAGACAAGGTCAGCCTGCAACTGATATCAAATCGTATGAGAGAAAACGTTTTATTTTTAATTGTATCGTTAACCACCAAACGTTTTTGACTTTTATCTTTGTTTCAACCTTGATCTCGGCAGAGAGAGAGAGAGAGAGAGAGAGAGAGAGAGAGAGAGAGAGAGAGAGAGAGAGAGAGAGAGAGAGAGAGAGAGACCTTCAAAAATGGAAGAAGTAATTGACGCTTTAAAAGAATGAATTGCCTTTGAGTGCTGGCGTCCAATATACATCAAAAATCAGTCGCGTAACATCAAAAGATTTTAATAATAATAATATTAATAATAATAATAATAATAATAATAATAATAATAATAATAGAACAGTTTATAAATATACACAAGTATGCGAGTGTGTGTGTATGTTTGTGAGGGTGTATGGACGTCTGTTTTCAAATATATACTGAGAAAGTACACTCTCTCTCTCTCTCTCTCTCTCTCTCTCTCTCTCTCTCTCTCTCTCTCTCTCTCTCTCTCTCTCTCACACACACACACACTGTCTGTCTATATATATATATATATATATATATATATATATATATATATATATATATATATATATATATATATATATATATATATATATTCTTCCCATCTACATTACAGCAATATCACAACCAACATTATTAGAATAAATACTGACACCCACAAAATGAAATGCAACTAAATACCACAGCAAAACCTGTATAAAATAAATTTCCACTTAAATAAAATATCAGTGAAAAGTAACCACTCACTTTCGAATTCCACCACCTCACCAAATAAATAACTAAGGTCAAGCATACACATTGGCCCTCTCAAGTGACCTTGAAATTAGCGGACCATCCGCTATCCCATCGATATTGATATTTCGTGAGGACACGCTCGACAAAGGTCGAGGTACTCAATACAAGTAAACCTTCACTTTGTGAAATAGTCGTGATGTAATTAAGCTACAGTTGTGCATTAATTCTGCGAAGCTTACACAGCAATGCTGTTCTAAGTTGCCCAGAAGTACCGGATATAAAAATAAATAAGTGACACTTTTCGTCATACCTGAAAGTTAAAATATGTGTCAGACATTTTTTTTGTCGCACCTAAGAGTAAAAATATAGAAGTGTCAGGCATTTCATGTCTTAAACAAAAGTTAAAATATATGTGTCATTTCTTTTCATATCTAAAAGTGAAAATATATGTGCTCAAACACTTTTTGTTATACCTAAAAGTTTAAATATATAAGTGTCAGACACTTATTGTAATATCTAAAAGTTTAAATATGTAAGTGTCAGACACTTACTATAATATCTAAAATTAAAAACATGTGTGTCAAATATTTAATGTTTATGCCTAAAAGTTAAAATATATAAGTGTCAGTCAAATTAGAAATACATGTGTCAGACACTTCTGTCATACCTAAAAATAAAAATATGTGTTAGACATTTTTTCTCATACCTGTAAATTAAAATATATAAGAACCAGACAGTTTTTATCATCCCCCAAAAATATAAAAATATGAAATTGTTGAAATATATAAGTATCAATTTTTGTCATACCTAAAAGTAAAGAAAGCACTTGCGATGATATGTTGAGCCAAGGAAAAATAAGTGCTTTCGTAATGTAAGTGTTCAGACTTACATAACACATGGGTCTTACTAAAAGATTTATCAATATATATTTTATATATATAATATTTATATATAATATATAATATATAATATATATATATATAAACATATATTTATATATGTATATACAGTATATATATAAACTGAAAATGGCAATTAAAATTAATTTCCATCCACTAGAAATGTTCCACTTGTAAGCAAAATATCAATAAAATTATATCCTTCAAGGTATATTCGCATATAGTATTAACACCAACATTCCAAGGTCCTCTGTCTGCAAACAATTCCCATTCCCAAAGAAACAACACCAGATACCCAATACCCAATAACCCCTAAGAGTAAATATTAAATATTACACTTCCAGATACCCGTACCTCAAGAGTATTCTCCACGAGGAACCAGAGAAATTCGGTTATTTCTGATCACGCACCAAAAACAAAAAAGCAACCCTCACCGTGTTATTCATTTTCGATCACGACATTTACACCGGACCCCAATTCTTGAAAGCATCCTTTTCCTTCCTATCATGCACCTTTGCAAGTTGTGGATTTCCAAACGTGACATTTAAACCAAATTGAATGCAGTTGTCGTGGCTATTATTTTTACGATAGTCTGCTAACCCACCCAGGAAGCTTTGGGAGATCTGCAATATTTCATCTTGACATTTAAACCAAAATGCTTCCTCAAAGGAACCTCGTTATCTCTGCAAGCAGTGCATTTTCGAACGTGACATTTAAACTCAGTACAGTCGTGGTTTTATTTTTATGATTTTGTACCCCACCCAGGAAGCTTTGTGGGATCTGCAATGTTACAATCCTGACATTTAAACCAAATTCACTTTAAAGCAACGTTTCAATCTCTGGTCACATGCCTGAATGACCTGAGTGAGATTTGTATTTAATATCTTCACATTTAAACCAAATTCAATACTGTTGTCATGGGTTTTATTTTTACGAGTGTGTACCCCACCTTTGTGAGATCTGTGTGTTATATCCTGACATTTGAACCAAAATGCTTCTTCAGAGAAAACTTCCTTTCCAGAGGAAATTTTGTTATCTCTGATCATTTACTTGAAGAAGCTCTGGGAGATTTGCATTTAATACCCTGACATTTAAACCAAACAAGCTTCCTTCTAAACGGCTTCATTTCTGATAAATTCCTCCAGGAAGCTGTGAGTGTTCTGAATGTTAAATCTAGAGATCCATTTCCAAGTCACAGAATATGTTGTTTTGTACAAATCCATATTTCTATATTACTTATCTCAGAAGCTCAAGAGATCAAACGTCGAATACTGACGTATTCCAGAAACAGAATCTTGAGAAGAAATTAATTATGTCTAATCAACGAATTCAATAAATGCCAAATCTCGACATTTACAAGGGATTCTTTTTGAACGAATATATTACTTGAAATCATGCACCACGAAAGCTTGTAGTAGCCCAGAGCAGACACTTGTCAAAACAACTTTCTCATTGAGTTCCACCTTCGAGGCAAATGTACCACTTAAATATTCATAACCACGCAATTTCAATAGAGCAACGGACACTAGCAACAAACACTCATATCAGCAACAACCTTCCATTTCTTTTGTAAGGAAATACAAAGGGAACCCTGTAACTCATTCTCATGTATCTCAGAAAGCTTAAGACGTCCCCAGGCGGGAGATGTACACACCTGAATGTCAAACATCGACATTTACACCAAAGCCACGTTCTTCTGAGTGACTGGTGTTTGGAGACTGTTGCTTATCTACGATACTTGTCAATCAATAAGGTACGATGGTCAGCTCGTAATCGAACGAGGAATAAAGCTGGCTTTGGTACAAGTGGAATTGAACTGAATATAGAATTTCGGCCAAAGGCCGAGCATTGGGACCGATGAGGTTATTCCGCGCTGGAACGGAAATTGACAGTGAAAAGGTTTGAAAGGTGTAACAGGAGGAAAACCTCAAAGCAGTTGCACTATGAATAAATTTGAGGGTTGAGGAAAGTAAGATGGAAGAAAGAGAATATGGAAGGAGGTACAGTAAAAGAAACGAAAGGGGTTGCAGCTAGGGGCCGAAGGAACGCTGCAAAGAACCTCAAGTGATACCTACAGAGCACCGCATGCGGTGCACTGACGGCATTTCCAAACTGTTCTGTCTCTGATAAAACTTCCCTCTGCAGGAAAGTGTAAAGTGATTCCACATATCTTTTTCCTGTGTGTGAGAACGATAATCACAGGTCAGTAAATAGAGGTGTAGGCCTGCCGTGGTCCAGCCCAGTATATGTATACAGAATGAAGGCAATCTTACCTAACTACACCAACACATTTTTAAACAGCCTGGAGGCCAACGCACAAGAATCATAATCAAATTTAAATTTACTCTTCATTACAAAAATAACAAAGAGAAACATTCTGAGATCCTACAAGAAAGCTACAGAAGAAGAAGATGAAAACACTGAACTGACGAGTGCACACCTCACCAGATGAAAATTTACTGACCAATATAGGCAAATGCTAAGCCATAAAGCCTTTCTAAGTTATTCAGTACAACCTGATGGAGGCGCCATACACATTTATTGGCATTAAAGACAAAAGGCTAAAGTTTAAGGCTGTCACGTGTACAAAATGTTCACGTTCTTGAGACGATCCAAATTTTGTTTGGTTCCAGTAATATGGGATGTGGAGTCTGGATGTGCAGCTAAGGCAACTCCACGTTTTCTTTATTGGTACCGTTTTCTTTGGGCCTTTAAAGTGCTTGAAATTGGCTCTATAATCTTGGCTCTAATGTGACAACTCTTATTTTCTTTAATAGGAAGGTTTTTTTAGAGCTTTCAGAGACTTTAAATTTACTTTAATCTTGGCTCTAATGTGACAACACTATTTTCTTTAATGGTAAATATTTTGTTTTTTATTCAATTTTGGCTCTAATGTGATAACTCTTTATTTTCTTAGGTCGTAAAATTTCTGTAGAGTTTTCATAAACCTGAAATTTCCTTTCATCTTGGCTCTAATGTGTCAACTCAATATTCTTAAGTGGCAAACTTTGTGCAGATCTTCCAAAGACTTGAAACATACTTTTAGATTGGCTGTATTCAATTCGAAATGCTTCTTATCAGCAATGGCCACCTTCAAACGTACAGCCTCATCTTCGAAAATCAATTCCCATTGAAGTTCCTGCTCAAAAAACACACCACCCTCCCTTACCAAGCTGGGCAACTGACCATCTCAAGAAGAAACTTTCTTCTTCTTGGAAAAAAAACTTCAGACAGCATCAAAAGTCATCCCAGTCTTGCTAAGCTCCAATCAATGCAAGAGATTGCCTCGTTCCAGAGGGACTGGAAAACAAAAACTCAGCATCCTGGGTCAACTTCCTCCTGTGACAGGTAAATCTACTTCACCTTGCCTCTCTAGGTGTCGTCCAACAGAGAGAGAGAGAGAGAGAGAGAGAGAGAGAGAGAGAGAGAGAGAGAGAGAGAGAGAGAGAGAGAGAGAGTATCCTGGGTCACCTTCCTCCTGGGACAGGTAACGTTTCATGATAGGTAAATCCACTTCACCTTGTCTCATTATGTGTCATACAAGAGAGAGAGAGAGAGAGAGAGAGAGAGAGAGAGAGAGAGAGAGAGAGAGAGAGAGAGAGAGAGAGAGAGAGACAGAGAGAGACATACTTCGTGAACTTACTCCTGGGACAGCCACCGTGTTCATTAGAGGCAAATCTACGTATCTATGAGAGATGAATCTGTTACACCTTGCACTTAAGGTGTCATACAAGAGAGAGAGAGAGAGAGAGAGAGAGAGAGAGAGAGAGAGAGAGAGAGAGAGAGAGAGAGAGAGAGAGAGAGAGAGAGAGATACTCTCTCATTCTCCTCAAGAGGCCTGACAGGAAATTAGTCCTTGTAAATGGTTTATTCATTAGCAACCTCCCCTCCAGGCCATTAGGACTTTTCCCCCAGATAATTAGTGATTTTCTGACAGAGTTTCTAAGTCCTGGGACCCAAAACAAAGCGGCTCCCATGGCGCTCATTCTCCGGGTTCCTCGTTATTTGTAACACGAAGCCAAAGCCAAGTCTGCCTTAAAGCCTTTGCAGATACCTTGAAAACATTCTCTGGTTACATTTTGTATTTACAAAACATTTCATGTCCTTTTTCATTAACATCAGAGACGTACTATTTCTCCCCTCGTTCTATGTGAGGCCGCACCTAAACTGCAGTAAAAATGTCATAAACATGTCGACAACTTATCCCACACTTATCACAAACAAGTTCTATACAAGTCGACGACTTGAACAAAACATTTCCTAAACATGTCAACATCTTATTCCATACATATCACAAACAGGTTGGATACAAGTCGACTTGAACAAAACACTTCATAAACATGTCAACAACTTATCCCACACATATCACAAACAAGTTCTATACAAGTCGACGACTTGAACAAAACATTTCATAAACATGTCAAAAACTTATTCCACACATATCACAAACAGGTTGGATACAAGTAGACGACTTGGACAAAACATTTCATAAAAGCGTCAACAACTTATCCTGCACATATCACAAACAGGTTGGATACAAGTCGACGACTTGAACAAGACATTTCATAAAAGTGTCAACAACTTATCCCACACATATCACAAACAGGCTGGATACAAGTCGACGACTTGAACAAGACATTTCATAAAAGTGTCAACTACTTATCCCACACACATCACAAACAAGTTCTATACAAGTCGACGACTTGAACAAAACATTTCATAAACATGTCAAAAACGTATCCCACACATATTACATACAGGTTGGATACAAGTCGACGACTTTGACAAAGCATTTCATAAAAGCGTCAACAACTTATCCCAC
Organism: Macrobrachium rosenbergii; assembly: GCF_040412425.1. Lineage (NCBI taxonomy): Eukaryota > Metazoa > Arthropoda > Malacostraca > Decapoda > Palaemonidae > Macrobrachium > Macrobrachium rosenbergii. The sequence goes on along the minus strand of NC_089786.1, from coordinate 53,185,656 downwards.
ACGTATCACAAACAAGTTCGATACAATCGACGACTTGAACAAAACATTTCAAACATGTCAGAAACTTATCCCACACACATCACACACAGGTTGGATACAAGTCGACGACTTGTTGGTAGACCTAACCGGTGTTTCATATGATTAACCAGCCCCAGCCAAAGAATAGTTCTCCACATACAGAGTTGTTTTCAACACGTTTGGGATATGTATGCAGTAAGTTGCCGACTTGTTTATGACATGTTTTATTTGTAGAGTATATGCACCGGATCATTGAAAGGTAAATTTTCTGCAGAAAAATGTTTGACTCCCATCAAGCCACAAATTTTATCGATGATTTTGCATGTCAATTTGTCCCTCGTTGTGTGGAACATAACAGCTTAGACTGCCCTAAACCCTAAACACCTCACGATGTTTACAACATGTATACAACTATTCCTTATCAATTTGAGAACTAACCAATTCCCAAACCTTGCTTTTTCCAATGACTTCCCAACCTTGTTGCTCGTTCTGTGCGACAAGATTTAATCTGACCCACACACACACACTTCCACGCTCCCACCTAAGCAAACATGAGCTGGTCACATCTTTAAAGCTTGTTAATTTACTATTGTTCCTCGCTCAATAGGATTAATTAGAAATGAATGACCGCATATGAGAGTTGCTTTGGCGTGTCATTACTTAGCTGACTAATTCACATGACTCTGGCTGATTCATTACAGCTGCAACTTACAAATGAGTAAATTAATACGTCCTTCCCTTTTTGGAAAGAGAGTCCCTGTTTATATAATCAAAAGACAATTCATGAAATACAAAAGATGGGAAATATTTTTTTCGAGATTCCAAAATAAAATGTAGATATTTCCATGATATTCCAATGGCAAAGTCTGATATATTCCAGGGATTCTAATGACATTGCCAAGTGTTGAACTGAGATTCTAATGCCCTGTAAATATTTGCATGAGAATCTAACCCCTGTTCTCAATATATAAATCATATATATATATATATATATATATATATATATATATATATATATATATATATATATATATATATATATAATATATATATATTTATATATATGTGTGTGTGTGTGTGTGTGTGTGTGTGTGTGTGTGTGTGTAGAGAGAGAGAGAGAGAGAGAGAGAGAGGTAGAGAGAGAGAGAGAGAGAGAGAGAGAGAGAGAGAGAGAGAGAGAGAGAGAGAGAGAAATATGGGATTCCTATGCCTAATATTTGAAATATTTTCCAGAGACTGAAACGCCAACATAAATATTTTCCTGAAGTTCCAAAATTGCCTATATCGGATATTTTCTGATATTGCAGCCAACGGAAATATTTCCAATGAAAAATACCCTCCTGTGACTTTTAAGATTATGGAAATATTCTCCATAGATTCTAGCGTCCAAATTCTTAAAGGACAGTTGGTAAGTTCATTATTTAAATGCAGAGTGGTTAATAATTCAGATATATTTAAAGTTTTAATGACTCTATTTACTGACAGTAAAATTAATATTCCCTAATGTTTCTCAAAGGTAGTATTTTTAAGGAAAACACTTCAACACTTGTTCATGTTTGCAAACCTAAAAATTTTGGGTGAAATATTTATATGACGAAATTCATTACAGTTTGCTTGCTTTAGTTTTCTGTAAAAGAAAACTATTGTGCCGGCTTTGTCTGTCCGTCCGCACTTTTTTCTGTCCGCCCTCAGATCTTTAAAAACTACCGAGGCTAGAGGGCTGCAAATTGGTAGGTTGCTCATCCACCATCCAATCATCAAACATACCAAATTGAAGCTCTCTAGCCTCAGCAGTTTTTAAGATCTGAGGGCGGACAGAAAAAGTGCGAACGGACAGACAAAGCCGGCACAATAGTTTTCTTTTCAGAAAACTAACGAGAACTGAATAAATAATTGGCTTCTATTGCCTGGCGTCACAAGCGGCAATGCAAAGGATTTACTGACTGTAAATAATTTCAAATGAATTTAATTTCTGCATCAGTATGTTATACAAACTATTCATTCACCCCATGAATATATATTGAATAATTCCAAACCTCTCATTCATTCATTTTTTTCAAATAAAATATTTAATGTAAAGTCTGTATTTCAAAAACATGTAGACCTAACTCTCGGATCTGTGACATGTTTATTCTTATTACAATTCAGAGAAACAAACACGTGTATATGGCCATGCAAACATGTGAAAATAATGGAAACATGGGTGAATCAAATGCAAACACGTGTATATGACGATGCAAACATGTGAAAATAAAGCAAACATGGGTGAATCAAATGCAAACACGTGTATATGACGATGCAAACTTGTGTAAATGAAATGCAAACACGTGTAAATACACATGAACGAAATATAAACAAACACGCAAGCAAATCGGTTGCTAAATGCTATAACGCGTGTGAATAAACACGCAGCATCACGAATACATAAACACGTAGTCAGAAATATAACATAAACACGCAAACAAAATTATACATCTTCATATAAACAAACACGCAGATATGTATAACCGAACGCAACCACTTACAATTAAACAAGCAGACACGTGTCAATACCACACAAACACGTGTAAACACCCCCCCGAAACAAACACGCGGAAATGAAACAAACAAACAAACACACACGTGTCAAAACAACACAAACACGAGTCAGTATGCACACAAAAAGACATGCACGAAATACAAACATAAAACAAACATGTACATAAACACTCTCTCGCGACATCACAGAGCAAACACGTGTCAGTGTGAGAGTGTGAAGTGAGGCATATTTAAAAAGGTTCTCGTTTTGTATCTACATTTTTTTTCGGATGGTATGATTTCCTAAGGAGTAAATGTATGATGATAATAATAATAATAATAATAATAATAATAATAATAATAATAATAATAATAATAATAATAATAATATACCTTTTCTATGACTGAGCTTTTAAAATGACACAATTCTAATAATCATATTAATGAAATATTTCTTTCTGTTAGTTATACCTACATAATAATAATAATAATAATATTAATAATAATAATAATAATAATAATAATAACTATCATTATTATATTTATAATAATAATTGAGAAAGGCCTAATGAGTGAAGTCTAATTTTTTTTTATATAGCCTACATATTTCTACACAAGTCAAGTAATAATAATAATAATAATAATAATAATAATAATAATAATAATAATAAATAATAATAATAATATTATTATTATTATTATTATTATTATTATTATTATTATTATAATTATTATAATTATTATTATTATTATTGTTGTTGTTGTTCAGAGAGGAACCATTAAAAGAAATTTGTGCTACCTTTTTTTTATATACAAGCAATAATAATAATAATAATAATAATAATAATAATAATAATAATAATAATAATAATAATAATAATAATAATAATACAAAAATTTCCTTTGGCAAGCTAGAGAGAGAGAGAGAGAGAGAGAGAGAGAGAGAGAGAGAGAGAGAGAGAGAGAGAGAGAGAGAGAGAGAGAGAGAGAGAGGAAAAGAATTTCGCTCGAACTGAGGATATAATCAATACAATGAACTTTCGACAGACCTTATTATCAGTAGTAAGAGTCTCCCCCCTCGTAACACTTCAGTGTGGCAGTGTACGTGTACATACACACATACACACACGGTACACATATGTACACAGAGTTGTACCAAGTTGTGTGTGTATGTATGTATGTGTATTTATGTATATATATATATACACATATATATATTTATAATTATATACACACAATTTATATACAATTATATACACAAACACACACACATACATATAATGTATATGTGTGTGTATACAATGTTTGTTTACTCAAATAAAAAAAGGTTGAGTATGCATACATACAGAATAAAAAAAAACAGTAGATAGATATATAGCTATATAGAGAGATAGATAAATAGATAAATAGATAGCTAAATATATATATATATATATATATATATATATATATATATATATATATATATATATATATATATATATATATATATATATAATATAAAACAGATATATTCATCAGTATATGCCGTCGTATTTTCATTGCGTATATCATACAAATAAAAAAAAAATAACTCGTACGTTTCCGCGGACATTTAAAAAAACTAAAAATTTTCGATATCAAAAGTAATCAATAAAATTTTCGTAAAATCCAACGTCTTTTTTTTCTGTGGTGATAAACGACTCTCATCGAAGTTTCAGTTCTAAATAAAACAATATAATATAAATTCAATATAACCACGCACCTGTTTAAGGTGCAACTACTTACATAAACTTGTAAAAAAAAAAACTTCAAAGTCCCTCTTACCTTTCTAGGTCAAATTCCCGTCAAAACTGAAGCCGTTTATCATCCAATCATCTCCAGAAGGTTTTTTTTTTTTAGTAAAAATCCAAAAAGGTAGACATCGGCAAAATCTCATAAACAAGCATCCACCCTTCCGCAAAAAAAAAAAACTGTACGAACTCTTTACATTTCCATTTATCTATATATAAAACCCCGAGGAGACAGGGGTTATTTCTTATTTTCTTTTGGAAAGCCAAGGACCGCGGAGTTTCTCGAGTGCAACCAGCGAGCGCAACCACGTGAACGTCCGTTCGCGCCAACGGCTACAAACCTTCTGGCCCGGAGCGGGGCCAGCGCCGCGTAGTGGCCGAAATCGGAACAAGTTAGGAAGCCAGAGAGAAGAAGAAGAAGAAGAAGAAGAAGAAGAAGCGTGGTTGCCGAGTAACTCATTTGCCAAGGACTTTTATCTTTTTTTTTAAGCTTGTTCATTTGGGGTGGGGTGGGGGTGGGGTGGGGTGGGGTTAGGAGGGGAGTTAGGGGGTAAAACAAAGAGTGTGAAGGAGATAGGGGGTTAACAGATATCATAAGATTTACACCTTCTAGTTCATGGTTACTGAGGTGGGCTTGTTCCATATGAGTAGGGTTCAATCTTCTGAGTAATAATAATAATAATAATAATAATAATAATAATAATAATAATAATAATAATAATATAATAATAATAATAATAAGAGCTTGAATTTCCAGTCAGTGGCCCCTTTGGTGGGCTTGTTCCATATGAATAGGTTTCATCTTCTGAATAATAATAATAATAATAATAATAATAATAATAATAATAATAATAATAATAATAATAAGAAGAAGAAGAAGAAGAAGAAGAAGAAGAAGAAGAAGAAGAAGAAGAAGAAGAAGAAGAAGAAGAAAAGCTTGAACCTCAGGTAATAATAATAATAATAACAATAATAATAATAATAATAATAATAATAATAATAATAATAATAATAATAATAATGTTTAAATTTCAAGCCAATACCTCCTGTGGTCTTGTTACATATGAGTAGTGTTCATCTTCCTAATAATAATAATAATAATAATAATAATAATAATAATAATAATAATAATAATAATAATAATAATAAACATCACCTGAAATTTCAACATTCGTGAAAGGAGAGGCCGTGAAAATATGACACCACAGGTGGCAGTGTGAAACTGAAAAGAGATGCCCTTGGTATCATCAAATCAAAAGTGGGCACCGTGCCCGGACAATTGGCACCCCATCTTTGCAGGCCATTAAGAGTCCAATTGCTGGAGAGATGTAATGAACTGCTTGCAAAAGCAAAACAAAGAGACAATAACAATCACGCCACGGTGGGGGAATGGAACTAATGATTTCAAATTTTGTCGCCATTCAAGCAAAAAGGGTTGTAATAAGTGTTATTACAACATTAAATCGACAAAACAATGTAAAAGTTGTTATGAGACAAATAACCTCTTAATTAAGACAGCACTGAATAGATAGATAGATAGATAGATAGATAGATAGATAGATAGATAGATAGATAGATAGATAGATAGATAGATAGATAGAATAATTGACAAAAGGATTGTATGAAGCGTTAACATCAAATCCACAAAACAATGAAAAAGTTGTTTTAAGACAAATAACCTCTTGGCTAAGACAATATTGAATACATAGATAAATAGATAGACCGAACAATTAACAAGAATTATCCCATCAAATATAACATCCAGAATCACTGCGTTTGTTTACGGCAAACTGACCTCGTTAATATTAAATTGTTCTGCGACAGATACTGAAATAAACCAGCCATTTCATAACATAGCACAAACATTACATTGCAATCAGTTCATTTTGAACTCAAATATTCTACTGTCGGGCCGTAACAGGTCACAAAACTGACCTATTCTAGGATATTTTTATCTTTTAACCCTAACACACTTATTTAAAGTTCGATTACATATTTACATCAGACTTGAATTCGAAGGTCATGCTAGGTCATAAAAATGACCTATCCAATTCAGTTTGTACTAAAATATCCTACTATCAGGTCATGACAGGTCCATGGAATGGATAGTAACTGTCTCTAGTTGGAAAACGTATGACTAAACTGGCCTCGAACTCCGCTCTCATGATACAAATAATTTTTTTTAGAATGTGAACACCAAAGAATCATATGTTATTCTCTGAAACCAACCCTTTTTAGAGGAGAAAAACATACACACACACATACGCATACACATACACATAAACACAAAAAATACAAGCTCAAAGAGCGTTGATACTGACACGAGAATTCTGCGCGTGCTGTGATTATTGACGGCAAATTTAATCTTACAAAACCCTACGGGGCGGGACAGCCATGTTTCACTTGCTTCTTGAATAATTTGTAAACGCCTACAAGTTTATGGGGTAAAAAATCGTCAGATTATATCGATACACACCCAACCTTAGTCATCAGAGAGAGAGAGAGAGAGAGAGAGAGAGAGAGAGAGAGAGAGAGAGAGAGAGAGAGAGAGAGAGAGAGAGAGAGAGAGAGAGGAAAATGCGATGTATTATAAAACTTGTCGAGGGAGAGATCTGAAAAAAGTTATTGAAATGTCATACGAAGAGAGAGAGAGAGAGAGAGAGGAAAGTGCAGTGTATTATAAAACTTGTCAAGGAGATATTTGAAAAAGTTATCAAAATGTCTGTCATAAGAAGAGAGAGAGAGAGAGAGAGAGAGAGAGAGAGAGAGAGAGAGAGAGAGAGAGAGAGAGAGAGAGAGAGAGAGAGAACGGAAAACACAATGTATTATAAAACTCACTTAATAAAAGACAGATTTGAAAGTTATCAAAATGTCACACGAAAAGAGAGAGAGAGAGAGAGAGAGAGAGAGAGAGAGAGAGAGAGAGAGAGAGAGAGAGAGAGAGAGAGAGAGAGAGAGAGAGAATAATCCCAAGGCATTATTGCTCTAACTTCTGCCACTGTTTTTGACAAAGCGAACGAAGAAGCCTGTCATACCCAACCGTTGACCGAAGGCCTACAATATTTGTCGCCAATTGCCTCCCGTGAGACTTCGCAGAACAATCAGTCCGGAACAAACAGGGTGGTCAGATTAACAATGGGGGTCCTGATCCTCCCCCCAAAGCCCCCAACCCCCCAACACACATACAACATATGAGTCAACATATTGTTTCATGCGTACACAAAAGTTATGCAAATGAAATGTAATCATTATTAGGCAGCGTGGGAATTATTTCATTTCACAAACAGGCTAAGGTGTAATCATTATTAGTAAACATGGGCATTATTCCATTTCACATTACAAACTCACAAACAGATACACATACACGAACACAAACAGACAAAAACATAAACAAACACAACATTCCACTTTTTCATAAAGACAGGGATATGATTTCAATTTACACTACAGAACACAGTCATATGCACAAGTTTTGACTTTCACTAACAGACACAAACAGAGACAGAAACCGTACACAAACGCAATGTAATTTAGTCAACATACACAAGTTTTCAAAGGCAGAGATATACACATATACTCAGAAACCATACACAAACGTAATCTAATTAGTTCGCATAAACAAATTTCAACTTTCATAGATGGAGAAATACGACAAGAAACAAACCACAAACAGTTATGACCTTCGTAGCTACAAAGAAACAAACAGAGGCAGAACCATGCACATACAATCATTAAAACAAACAATTTTTAACCTTTATAGCTAAGGACGTACTACCACGTACAAAAACCACAAACCACGCATACATAATTAAGTAGTCAACATACACAAAGCTTCCACGTTCACAGATACTAGAATAATTACACAAACAAGAGCACTTTTAACTTCCATATACACACAAACACGCAAACACAACGCACAGGCTTACAAAAGGACATTTTCTAAAAACCTAGAGTTATTTAAAATATCTGATAGCTTTAAGAGATAAGAAAAATGAACAGTTCAACAGAAATGTCTACAAAAAATCTGTTGTTCCAAGGAGCAATTGTTCCTAGTGGCTAATTATGCGTATATTATCTTTAGTTACTAATTATATATTTTTACTCTTATTTCAGTTATTTTTTTAAGTCTTGGAAAACAACAGCAGTTTGTGGAGAAAAATGAAAACAAATGAAAAATAGGTAATTAATCAACATAATACAAAGTTTATACAAAGAAGTCTTCTAAAAAAAATCCTTCTCAGAATCCTTACTGCCAGGTGACGTTGATTATGTCTAAAGGACTTTTGCCGTCTGCATCCTGTAGGATGCTAGGAACTGGGTAGTTTTCTTAAGAATGATTAAAGGGGACTCCTCTGTATCCTGCACTGGGTAGGATTCTCGGGTAGGATTCTCAGGTAGGATTCTCTTGTAGGATTCTTCCAAGAAACACCAAACAATAAGGCCGCATCGTTATGGTCCATTTTTAAGAGTGGGAAAATTGTTCTAAATCTGATTTATCTTTGATTTCCTTTCATTTTTGTGTCAATATTTTGTTGTTAAATTTCGGCCCAGATTCCTACTGCCTTTTATTTTTACGTTCGATCATTTTGGTTCCTGTCGTTATTGTTCTAATTAGTATTACTTATTATTCATAAATTGGTCTGATATAATTATACGTACATATATATATATATATATATATATATATATATATATATATATATATATATATATATATATATATATATATATAATTTATATATGTTTATATATATATACAGTACACACATGTATACATATATATATATATATGTGTGTATAAAAATAAATATTTACACACGTAAAATCAAAACTACAATAAGAATTCTTCTAAAAACAAAATTTCTCAAAATAAATCCACCACGAACAAGCGAAGACTATGCCTACAGAGCCAGACAGCATTTAACCTTTTCAATTTACAATGCTCGGCCAACAGCCCACCTTTCCACCCCCCCCCTCCCCATCTCACACCCAACACAATCCCCACACCCCACAAGGCCACTCCAAAAAACAATCTCACAGCAAAAAAAAAAAAAAACTGAATCGAATTCCATTATAACAGCGCTGGGCGGAAGTTGAGCAGTCAACTGCATCTGCTTGCACCTGCTTGTATCTGCTCGTTTCCTCGTCTAAATTCTACATCTAAAAGCAATTGACGTTTTCCAATGAAAGCCGAGTGGGTGTCACCATATGGACCAAGCGGGAATCGATTTGGAACGACGTTACACAAACTCTGCTTAAATCTTTGCATAGCTTTGCACAAACTACGACTGAATCTCTTATTCTGAATATGAATATGATAATTAAGGCCAAACGCCAAGCATTGGGACCTATGAGGTCATTCAGCGCTGAAACGGAAATTGAGAGTAGGAGGCTTGAAAGGTGTAACAGGAGGAAAACCTCAAAGCAGTTGCTCTATGAATCAATTGTTAGGAGAGGGTTAAGGAAAGTAAGATGGAAGAAAGAGAATATGAAAGGAGGTCCAGTAAAAGAAACGAAAGGGGTTGCAGCAGCAAGGGGCCATAGAAGGCATGCCACAAAGAACCTTAAGCAATGCCTACAGTGCACCGCACGAGGTGCACTGCCGGCACGAACCACCTAAGGGGACCCTCTGTTATTGGCCATTCATAAGTGAGGAATTGAAATGAGGGGGAAAGTTAATCTCACTAGCGTAGACTAAAGAGAGAGAGAGAGAGAGAGAGAGAGAGAGAGAGAGAGAGAGAGAGAGAGAGAGAGAGAGAGAGAGAGAGAGAGAGAGAGAGAGAGAGAGAGGGGTCAATTCGGAGGTGTCCGGAAGATTGATGATCTTGTAATTAGATCATAAAGGTTTAGTGGTCAGGTCCCGGGGGAATTTATGAGCTGGCTCTCTCATTTCCTCTTGTTTTCCTCTTCCTCTTCCTCTCTGTACTCTGCCTGCTTCATTTGCAATTAAGAGAGAGAGAGAGAGAGAGAGAGAGAGAGAGAGAGAGAGAGAGAGAGAGAGAGAGAGAGAGATTCATGATAAGTCAAGAGTGAGGCATTGCAATGAGCAGCAGAGGCAATTTCATTGTGTGTAGAGAGAGAGAGAGAGAGAGAGAGAGAGAGAGAGAGAGAGAGAGAGAGAGAGAGAGAGAGAGACGTAACTTGTGGTTTTGTGAACGAACGCGGTGCGTTTGAGCACGTGGAATTACTTTATGAATTATATTGAGAGGATTCCATTATATATATATATATATATATATATATATATATATATATATATATATATATATATATATATATATATATATATAATATATATATGTGTGTGTGTGTATGTATATATGCACATACATATACACATATATATATACATATATATTATATATGTATACACACACACACACACACATATATATATATATATATATATATATAATTATTATATATATATATATATATATATATATATATATATATATATATATATATATATATAATTATTATATATATATATATATACATAAAATGCCAATCTATCGTAGGATGACTCCATACATATACAATTAAACTAACACATACTGTGTATGTATGTGAGTGTATATGCATGTATGTATGCATGTATATGTATACATCTCCGCCAGCCCACATCCACACTCAATAACAAGCCAAAATACCTTTCCTTAAGAAAAAAAGAAAAAATCATAAATCACGCAAAACTCCTACAACGTAAATAGGATTCTCCTCAAGCCCTGTAACCTTCCAGCATCGTAGGATTCGGGAAGCCTAGGATGGCCAAGGATAATAAGGAGGATAAGGAGAGAGGATATTGGATAAACGAGGGAACGCGATAACCTTTCAAGTAGGCTGCCATGGGGTATGGGTTAAGGGTTGCCTGGGGGGAGAGAGAGAGAGAGAGAGAGAGAGAGAGAGAGAGAGAGAGAGAGAGAGAGAGAGAGAGAGAGAGAGAGAGAGAGAGAGAGAGGGGGGGATGGTTGCTATTTATAGAGAGAAATGCGCAGCTAGATTCCTGTCGAAGATTTTTTGGTTTTTATTTATTTAGTTTTATGACCCAAAATGAAGATGTAGGTATTTTCTCTCTCTCTCTCTCTCTCTCTCTCTCTCTCTCTCTCTCTCTCTCAATGTCCGAACCTCGTGTCTATGAAAACATCATTTCTGTGACCCTGAATCTAGTTTTATGAGCTGAGGGAACGAAATAAAGTTCCCTCAAAATAGCAAGGACATAAAATACAGTAAAATCTCTCTCTCTCTCTCTCTCTCTCTCTCTCTCTCTCTCTCTCTCTCTCTCTCTCTCTCTCTCTCTCTCTCTCTCTCTCTCTCTTTGCAACCAGTGAGGCGAATTATGACACGGGAAGGATATACTACGAAAACTTTAGCGGGTTCTTTAAAGTTGTCAGAAAAAGCAATTTAGATTTATTTCTGGAATGAAGAGCCTGGGATCTCTCTCTCTCTCTCTCTCTCTCTCTCTCTCTCTCTCTCTCTCTCTCTCTCTCTCTCTCTCATACATACATATATACATACACACTTACATACATATGTATATGTATATATATATATATATATATATATATATATATATATATATATATATATATATATATACATTAAACGAGCAATTTAAATTCTTTTCAATTATCTCAGCTACACAGGTCACATGCTGGCTATGTGACCTTTCATAACCATATTCCTTTTATTCCCGTTTGTAATGCCCTCTTAAACGAAGAATAGCGAAGAATATATTCCAGTAGGGAGTGAATTTAACCCTAACGTAACCAAAGTACTACTTATTCTGTTTTGTTCAAATAAGGTACAGAATCATCTTAAATGGAGAGATGTTCTATATAACTTTGAACTCTTGTATCTATAAACTTGATCAAATCCAAATTTTTCCCCCACGTGCCTTAATTGGCTTGAAAAATAAAATAAATACGTTGAAAAATTACAAATTGAAAACAAAAATTTTAAGTAAAAAAAATGCAAACTGAAAAAAAATTTAAGTAAGAAAATTACAAATTGAAAAAATTACAAATTGGAAAAAAATTCTAAGTAAAAATATTAAAAACTGAAAAAAAATTCAAGTAAAAAAAATTACAAATTGAAAAAATTTCAAGTGAAAAGTTACAAATTAAAAAAAAAAAATTCTAAGTAAAAACTTACAAATTGAAAAAAATGTAGTAAAAAAATTACAAATTGAAAACAAAATTTAAAGTAAATATATTACAAATTGAAAAAAATGTAAGTAAAAAAATTACAAATCGAAAAAATTGCAAGTAAAAAATTACAAATTAAAAAAATTTCCAAGTAAAAAAATTACAAATTAAAAAAAAAAATTTGAAGTAAAAAATTACAAATTGGAAAAAAATTAACGCAAAAAACTTACAAATTGAAAAAAAATAGAGTAAAAGAATAACAAATTGAAAAAAATTAAAGTAAAAATATGACAAATTGAAAAAAAAAACATTTTAAAGTAAAAAAAAAATAACAAAATGCCAAAAAACGTAGAAAACAGTAAGAAAATGACAAAATGCAAACAAAATAAAGAAGTAAAAATTACAAAATGCCAAAGAAAAAATCAGTAAAAAGATGAACTTCAACTTTTCCCATGACCTAACTCCTAACTGAACAAAACAATCGCCCCCCCCCCACTCCCCAAAAGAAATCCAATTCACTCCAGAGTGGATTTTGGAGCTCACACGAAACCCCTTGAGATAAAATTAACAAACTTCTAACAAGATTTGGACTGAACTGAACTGAATATAGAATTTAGGCCAAAGGCCAAGCACTGGAACCTATGAGGTCATTCAGCGCTGAAACGGAAATTGGCAGTAAAAGGTTTGAAAGGTGTAACAGGAGGAAAACCTCAAAGCACCTGGAGATAAATTCTCCAAAGTGAAATTCCCAGGGAGACTTCAGGTGACTGGAAAGATTGATTATAGAGAGGGATAATGAACGTAATGGTTGAACTCGTTTTGGGCGAAAGAATGCAGGTTGTCTTTCCCGAGATAAATGGCTGAAGTTAGATTGTTTCTTTCGTGTAATGATGTATTTTTCTCGTTTTAATTGATTCAACAACTAATTTCTTGAACTGGATTAAAAATAGCTTTTTTAAATGAATTAAGAATCATTTCTTTTTCGAATGATTTGAATTTAAATTAAAACATTTTTTTTAAAACGAATTGATAACTTCTTTCTTTTTCAAATTATTTAAAAAATAACTTCTTGTTTACATTGATTTAATAACTAATTTCTTGTTAAGTTAATTTAATAACTAATTTCTTGATTATGTTGATTTAATAACTAATTTCTTGATTGGGTTGATTTAATAATTAATTTCTTGAATTAAATCAAAAACATTTTCTTTAAATGAATGAATAAATTATTTCTTTTTCAAATGATTTAAAACTAATTTCTTGTTTACACTGATTTAAAACTAATCCTTGTTCTCACTGATTTAACAACTAATTTCTTGTTATGACTGATCTAATAGCTAATGTTAAAAAATTATATTATAATTAATTTCCTCTTTTAAATAATTCACCTACTAATTTCTTGTTCTAGAATGATCTAACTGATTTTCTTGTTCTAAAATAATCTAATAACTAATTTCTTGTTATAAAAAAATAAAAAATTAATCTTTTTATTATATATTTAAAGATTCAATAACTAATTTCTGGTTTAAAAGCTTTAATAATTTGTCGTTTTGCCTTAAATGACCTGAAAAAAATTATCGTTCTGAAATACCCTAATAAATAATTCTTGTTATAAAAGATTAAAAACTAATTTTTTTGTTATTTAAAGATCCAATAACTAATTTCTGGTTTGAAAACCATTCAAAAACTAATTCCTGGTCCTGAAATGACTTCAATCTTCGTCGAAAACAGGTTTTGATAATAAGCCATTTGAGTGCAGGCGTCCTTTGCCTGCTGGGATATTTCAGAAACTTGTTGTTGGTGTCGAATATGACACAAGTTCGCAAGCAAGCAAGCAGGCAACAGTTCTTGATGAAGTTGCGTGTTTGAAGTTGCAGGAGTAGTGAAATTGAAGGTGCGTGATGCCGGTTCAGGAAGTACTGTTATTATTATTATTATTATTATTATTATTATTATTATTATTATTATTATTATTGGTCGTGTGCTAACTTATGTAAAAATCTGAACCTTATTATTATTATTATTATTATTATTATTATTATTATTATTATTATTATTATTATCCAAAATTGCAAAGCAGAGACATCACATCAATAGAAATATATCAGCAAACACATTTAATACCCATAAATAACCAAGCAATAATTATACAAAATAAAATAGATCAATGGAGAATATCTTACAATTTTAAATATTGACATTAATATTCCTGAACAACATTTAAAATGCAAAGTGGAGGTAAACCTGAGAACAATGATGTCATAGTTTTGATTACAATCATTATAATCAGATCTACGTTCAATTTATAGAATCAAATATGAATGAACTATTCACGTTTCTTGAAGACGAATTTCTCTGGAAAAAATAATTCTCTCTCTCTCTCTGTCTCCCTTAGCTACATAAATCAATATGGCAATAAGAGAGCCACCAAGGTATTACGAGGAAAGTAATGTATATATAGCAATCATTATTCCTGACATGACAGCCGAATGGTCCTAGTTTCCTCTGCAATTAGTATTATTATTATTATTATTATTATTATTATTATTATTATTATTTCCTACAATTGATTGATTGGGTTCTCTGGAATCGTAACTCCCAGGGTCATTGGAGCACAGGTCAAAAAGGAAATCAAAAAAGTTTATAAAAGTATACTGTTCAACTTTAAAAATCTCACAGCATTAGTTTCAGAAAATGGACTAAAGAATTTGTTTCAGAGACTAAAAATATGAACCAAAGTAGCTGGGAAAAAGTCTGTAGTTTTGAAACTAAAGAAACTGTTTCAAAACTAAAACTATAATAAAAAATATACTCGAAAAAAGTCTATAGTTTTGGAACTAAGAAATTGCTTCAGAAACCATTACTATGAACCAGGAATATTAAGGAAAAATTCTTGAATTTTGGAAAATAATACCACAGAAATATTTTCTGAAACTAGTATTTTAAGCCAATAATTATAATGGGAAAACTCCAAGGCTTCAGGAAACAAAATACACGACATTCGTAACAGAAAACTAAACCAAAGATAAAGCTTCAGGAACTAGACTCAGTTACGAAGCCGCAACAATTTGAAAGAAACTCTCAACAGTTTCAGACAACATAAAATACAAGACCACAGGCTTTAGACACAAAAAAAAAAACAACTTAAAAAGCAATACCTTCAGACTGCAGAACCACCTAACACCAATTCCAGAAACTAGTTTCAAAAATAAATAAGAGAGAAGAAGCAATAAAACGTGACTTATAGGTCTAAACCGGAGTTTGACAAGAAAACCCGCTCGCTAGTCAAGAATGCACATGAATGATGTACCACCAAGGAGTCATATGCCAACGTTCCCTTCGAAGGCAAACGTCGAACTTTCACTACCTTCCTCGAGGGCTATTGATCGGCAGGAGGACGAAACGGTACCTGGAGGATCAATAGCGGAAGCTTAATGCAAATTCTCGGTGGCCGCGTGGAAGTCGACATACCTTAGCATTCACCGTTCAAGCTTTCGAGGTCAGGAGGTCAGAGTCCTTTTAGATCTTCGCCAGTAGAGTTTGAGGCTGCAAAAGTCTAAGTTCTAGTTGCTGACAGCTTTCGAGGTCAATAGGCCTATACCGATAGATTTCGAGGCTAGAAGCCTTTGCCTATTAGATTCAAAGGCTGCTAGCTCTCCGCTAATAGAGTTTGAGGCCGCTAGCTCTTGTCTTCTAGTTTTCCAGGGTCAAAGGCAGTTGCTGCCAGCTTTCGTGGTCAATAGGCCTATACCGATAGATTTCGAGGCTAGAAGCCTTTGCCTATCAGATTTAAAGGCTGCTAGCTCTTTGCCAGAAGAATTTTGGGCTACAAGCTAAGATCGTCTACCTTTCGGAGATCAAAGTTCGTTGCTATCAGTTTTCGTGGTCAATAGGCCTATACTGACAGATTTTGAAGCCAGAAGCTTTTAACTGCTAGATGCCAAGGCTACAAGATCTTAGCTGGTAGAGTTTGAGGCTGCAAGGTGCTATCTTCTAGCTTTCGAAACTTCATGGCTGCCAGGTTAGGTCAGAAAATCGGACCTACAAATATTTTTGCTTGCTTTCCTTGCAAAGTCAAGAGTCCTTTGACCAGTCTTCTCGAGGCTGCAGACAACAGGGCGTTACTGGCTGCCAGGTTAGGTTAAAAAGGTTAAAAGCTCTTTCAGAAATTCTGCCTTCCTTAAACTCGGTTATAACAAATAATTTCAATAATGTGTTATAACTGCATCCTGATAAATGGAAGATGAATCCACTAATACTTCTGTATGAACTCCTCGAGATACCAGGTTCGAATCCTTGCCGGGGCAATAGCACCTTTATATATATATATATATATATATATATATATATATATATATATATATATATATATATATATATGTATATGTATATATAAATATATATGTATATATGCATATATAAATACATATATATATATATATATATAATTATACTTATGTATATATATACATATATAATTCCGTTAGGGATAATCTATTCCCAGGGTAAAGTAATTTCGATATTAATATTCGAGACCACAAAACAGTTATGTGATTTATATGCGTATATATGTATGTGTGTGAGCATAAATATACTGAATTAACTATATTATATATATATATATATATATATATATATATATATATATATATATATATATATATATATATATACACACACACACACACACACACACATATATATATATATATATATATATATATATATATATACATATATATACATACATATACTGCAGAACCTTAGCACATTACCATGCTATTAAACCAAAGCAGTCGACATTAAATCTCCCTACCGAACTAATATCTATTACACAACTCAACCCTAAACCCCACCCCCTCTTCCCCAAATGAACAAACCAAACCAACCCATCTTCAGAGGGGGGTTGGGGGGTGTGGGGGGAAACCCGATCACGAACAATCCCGCCGAGGAGAAGAGAAGAATATTTCCAATCGAGCAGAGCATTCCACGAAGCGACGCCAGAGGAACCTATCGGATTTCAGGCGAAATACAAAGGGAATTAAAAAAAAAAAAACTAAAAAAATCACAAAAACAAAATTCCGTGATGAAATCAGAGCGTGATTTGATCCTGAAGCCTGAGCTGGGGAAAAAAGTCGAACTTCACGAGAGAGAGAGAGAGAGAGAGAGAGAGAGAGAGAGAGAGAGAGAGAGAGAGAGAAGACTCGTCTAATTTGTCATAAAAGTCGAACTTCATAGAAGAGAGAGAGAGAGAGAGAGAGAGAGAGAGAGAGAGAGAGAGAGAGAGAGAGAGAGAGAGAGAGAGAGAGAGAGAGAGAGAGATTTTGTCTAATGCTAAGCTGGGGATAAAAGTCATTAGAGAGAGAGAGAGAGAGAGAGAGAGAGAGAGAGAGAGAGAGAGAGAGAGAGAGAGAGAGAGAGAGAGAGAGAATTTGTCGAATTACAAGCCTTACAATGAGAAAAAGTCTAACTTCAAGGGAAAATATGAGAGAGAGAGAGAGAGAGAGAGAGAGAGAGAGAGAGAGAGAGAGAGAGAGAGAGAGAGAAATCTTGGTTATTATTGCTTAATGTCAAAAGATGCACGAATAGAATCATTACCTTTAGTGAGAGAGAGAGAGAGAGAGAGAGAGAGAGAGAGAGAGAGAGAGAGAGAGAGAGAGAGACTTCAAAACATCTTGAATTTCACACTGTTCACACTCTCCACCTTACCATTTCACAGACGTCTGAAAACACAAGTGCTTTTACGAGTTGAAAAAAAAAAAGATTTAAATTAGCATCAAATCTAAAAAATTAAAGAAAAAACCTAAAAGGCAAATGAGACATTATTAAAAAATTGCCTTTTTTTATCGTTTCCTCTTTGAAGCAAAGAGGAAAAAGCAAAAAGGTGCAAATTGCTTCCATTAACAGAAGGAAGTTCCCGAGACTGAAAGAAGCAAGCAGGCCTTTGATGCCCTGGGCAGTAAATAAGATGTTGACAAGAAGGAGGACGTTTGTATGTGTGTGTGTATGTACATATATATATATATATATATATATATATATATATATATATATATATTTGAGCTCTACTATATAAGATATGTAAAATAAAATATTATTATTATTATTATTATTATTATTATTATTATTATTATTATTATTATTATTATTATTATTATTATTATTATTATCCTGGAACAAATGCCTATTTTTGAGTTTAACTGTAAATAGTAAAATACAAAAATTACTATTATTATTATTATTATTATCAGAATCAAATGCCTCTTTTTGGGTTTAATTATAAATAGTAAAAGTATTGATGTGTGAAGATTTCATACTACAATAATAATAATAATAATAATAATAATAATAATAATAATAATAATAATAATAATAATAATAATAACAAATTATCGACAGAGAAAATAAGATGTTTTGGACCCATTTTCTATGAAGCCATAACCATTTTCTTTCTTTAGCCTTCAAGGGGGAACTCTACCAATTTACTAAAGATAAGGTGGGATAAAATAACAGGTTTTAAATGCAAATTGATCTTATTGTCGTTATTCATACTATGGGAATTTTAATATCAGCAGAAAATAATTAAAAATTTCTTTGAAAATGCAAAGTACTTAATATGACGTTTTGCAAAATTATGGAAAAAATAACTCAATAAAAATCTTACTTATAGTTGCAGCACTTCTAAAGGAATCTTAACCCTCACAAATACTTGGAGAGAGAGAGAGAGAGAGAGAGAGAGAGAGAGAGAGAGAGAGAGAGAGAGAGAGAGAGCATATATATACGAAAATGATTGATTATTAAAATGAGGCAGAGAGAGAGAGAGAGAGAGAGAGAGAGAGAGAGAATGATTTATTATAAAAAATGAGAGAGAGAGAGAGAGAGAGAGAGAGAGAGAGAGAGAGAGAGAGAGAGAGAGAGAGAGAGAGAGAGAGATTCATGATAAAAATATGGCAGTGTATGTGTGTGCGCGTTTGTGTATGAGAGAGAGAGAGAGAGAGAGAGAGAGAGAGAGAGAGAGAGAGAGAGAGAGAGAGAGAGAGAGAGAGAGAGACTTCAAGTCTCTCAATTCAACAATCAGATTAAAAACACCAAATAAATAATTCACTGCAGATTCCAAGGCAAAAAGTCTAATTAATTAGAGGGACTGAGAATTCTTCCATTTAATTAAAACGAAGTTTTGTGTCCCTCCTTGCAAATAAGGAAATGTGATTAATTCTGCGTAACAAAGAGGTCATGGCTCTGTTATGAAAGATTATGAAAAACTTTGATAATGAAATGGAAATGGGAAATGATAACACACAAGTGTATACACACATGTACTGTATATATATATATATATATATATATATATATATATATATATATATATATATATATATATATATATATATATATATATATATATATATATACATATATATACTTAAAATTCCGCAGTAAACTAAATAATATTGAATAACCAAATACACCTGTTTTTATTTGCTAAGAAACTTGGCGTCACAACAACGAAGGTCATCGACGCCAAAAGAAAACACATTCCGACTCTAATTCAACGAATTAGAACACGTAAAACGAAATGATGAATTAGGAATAAAAAAAAAATAAAATTCTTCAGTTTTCAAATATAATCGCCATCTTCTCTTCCGTCAGTTCAATAAGCTGAATATTATTCTCACTGAATTCAACACCTATAATTCACAGAAGCAGAACCTTGAATTCACTGAATCACGAAATATAATGAATTCACCAGCACCCAGTGAAACTGAAACCTCTAAACGCAATGAATTATAATTCCTATGCATTATAATTCCTAATTCACAACTTACAATGACTACTGATGACTGAATTCATCGAACTATAACCAAACCAAAACATCACTTGAATTAGACCATTCATTCTACTCACCGATAACATAAAAAACTTCAAATATACTGAATTACAGAATCTAATTCAGTAAGGTCGAACCTTGAATTCAATTTGAATTCATTGATCAAATTCACAGACCTACGACTGCTGTATTAGAATACGTACACTGAATTATAAATATAGTGAATTTACGAAATTTACAGAATGCGGACAGTAAATTCAATCTGTAGTGAATTTACAGAATACAGACAGTAAATTCAAACTATAGTGAATTTACAGACTTGACATAAAACGGAGAGTAAATTCAAACTACAGAGAATTTATAGAATTTACAGAATTCAGTAACCTGCACCTACCTTGAAGCCCCGATTACAGTAAACAGTTACATTGGCACATTACCTGTAAAAGAGAGAAAAAAATGAGAATTATTAAAAAATACAGTAACTTGTATATAAATTTTACATATATATATATATTAATTCACCCACCTAAACCAGGTCGCAACAGGACCCTCAAAATTTAAGCGAACAGAATCCCTGTCTCCTTCCATCCTTTGGTCAAGGGCACCCCTCCTGTGATATCCAGCCAGAGACACCATCCTAGATCCTTTCCTAAAGGATACTGAAGGACTCTTTGTAATAAGGACTCCTCTTTCTATATCAGGAGAGCAATAAAGATCCTGACGATAAATAGAGTGATAATTGGAAATAGGTAGAGAGATAGGATGATAAGAGGTGGGATGGGTGTGGAGGATTGATTGATAAGATTGGGGGGATAGGATAGGATGGATAAAGGATGGATATAGGATATAGGATAGGATGGATAAAAGATGGATATAGGATAGGATGGATAAAGGAAGGATATAAGAGACAGGATAGGATGGATAAAGAATGGATATAGGATATAAGAGACAAGATAGGATGGATAAAGAATGGATATAGGATATAGGAGACATGGTAGGATGGATAAAGGATAGATATATGATACAGGATAGGATGGTATAAAGGATGGATATAGGATAGGACGAATAAAGAATGGATATAGGATAGGATGGATAAAGGATGGATATAGGATAGGATGGATAAAGAATGGATATAGCATGGATAAAGGATAGATGAAGGATGGATATAGGATATAGGATAGGATGGATAAAAGATGGATATAGGAAAGGATGAATAAAGAATGGATATAGGATGGATAAAGAATGGATATAGGATACAGGATAAGATGGATATCATATAGGATATTGGATAGGATGGATGAAAGGATGGATATAGGATAGACACAGGACCAGTCGAGTTAATTCAATAATGGCGGTACAGAAATGGGAATTCAATATTTTTATTCATAATTTTTTTTGGGGGGTGGGGTAGGCCGTTGGCATGGGCAATTTTCTGCACTCGAAAAAAAGCAGCCATGTTATTCTATTTACTCATTTATTTATTTTGGAAGAATTCATCTGTATGGAAAGGTTACAGAAATGAGAAAACTGATTAAAAATATTTTATAAATATAAGCATTATATATATATATATTGTTCATGAGTCTTCAGCGAGATGTGAAGCTATTAATATCATAAATATTTTCTATAGATAAAGTAAGAATATGGCAATAAGTTATATTGTCATCACTGCCGAATTATACACTTTTTTCTACCTGTTATCTCCCGTTCTTTCCGCATGCGCAGACCACCGCAGCAAACAGTCATCCAGCTATTCACCCTTCTATCAGTTTTGCATAAAGCCATATTTCTTATTATCAAAATTCTTTTATATATATTTCATCTCAAAGGCATCCGCATTTCACTTCTTTAGACAGAGAGAGAGAGAGAGAGAGAGAGAGAGAGAGAGAGAGAGAGAGAGAGAGAGATAATAGGTTGACTGGTCAAATTACATCAATAACGTGCGCAATAATGTGATGGAATTACGGTCGTAGTGCTGACCTTGATTTAGCCTTCTATACAGGTCACAAGGGATTAAGTATTATATAACATAAGTCTGTATGTATATATATATATATATATATATATATATATATATATATATATATATATATATATACATATGTATATATACACATATATATATATTATATATATGTATATACACATATACATATAAAACCTAATTGTTCCTTCGTCAGGAACTATTACAAAAAATAACAGATAGCACATCACGCTGTATTTAAAAAGTATTCTATTCCAGTTAATTATAATTTTATTTGGAATTTTTATTTGATTTTTAGCTTCTAAGGGGAAATTTGGAAATATTTTCAATTACCTTAAAGAAAAAAAAACAAGGACGCAGAACCTAAGTCCTAATTATAGCTAAATTTTATACATACGAGAGACATTTGATAAATATATAAGTGAACATACTTAAGAAAAATAAATCAGTGGGCAATTTGTCTTTACATATATGATGAATTTTACGCAGCTGATAATTATTATATGTATATGTAATTTACCTACTGAAAAATAATGAAAAATAAATTTTATAAGCATACCATTTCCCTCGTGAGTGATATTAGTTTTCTGTTAAAGAAAACTATTGTGCCGGATTTGTCTTCCGTCCGCACTTTTTTCTGTCCGCCCTCAGGTCTTAAAAACTACCGAGGCTAGAGGGCTGCAAATTGGTACGTTGGTCATCCACCCTCCAATCATCAAACAACCAAATTGCAGCCCTCTGGCCTCAGTAGTTTTGATTTTATTTACGGTTAAAGTTAGCCGTAATCGTGCTTCTGGCAACGATATAGGCCAGGCCACCACCGGCCTGTGGTTAAAGTTTCATGGGCCGCGGCTCATACAGCATTATACCGGGACCACCGAAAGATAGATCTATTTTCGGTGGCCTTGATTATTATACGCTGTAGCGGCTGTGCAGAAAACTCGATTTTGCCGAAGAAACGACGGCGTGTTTTTTTACTTGTTTTATGCATTACATTACATTACATTACCTCAACCATTATGGAGAATTTATCACTTAACAATTCAAACCCCAATAAAAACAAAATGCATTTTGCCCCACCCTGTATTTCTGACCAGAAAACTCTTGCAATTGTTGAACCAATTTTGCTGCATTGGGGGGGTTGGAACCCCGCCCCCACCCCTCCCCAACCTCCTAAATCTGCCGTGACTGAAAGG
>NC_089786.1:53139694-53152194 GCF_040412425.1 Macrobrachium rosenbergii | reverse complement strand
AGAGATGCATCACCTCGAGACAGACACTGCATTCCAATGCGGCACCATACGACACCAATCACCCCTAACCCCCCCTTCCCCACCTCACCATAGGCCACCCAATTCCCATTCCCCCTCCCCAATTCCCATTCCCGTC
The DNA here is from genome assembly GCF_040412425.1 of Macrobrachium rosenbergii. Taxonomy (NCBI): domain Eukaryota; kingdom Metazoa; phylum Arthropoda; class Malacostraca; order Decapoda; family Palaemonidae; genus Macrobrachium; species Macrobrachium rosenbergii. The sequence continues at coordinate 53,152,058 of NC_089786.1, read as the reverse complement.
GAGTGGGAATCCGAGAGAGGAAACATGATTACTTCCGGTAAGCCGGGAGATCAAAGGCTGTTTAGGCGTCATTTCCCCCCAAAAGAGGGACGCGGACGGACGTACGCAAGCGCGGACCTGCGCGCGCGCATACGCAAGCAAGGGCTACGAAGAATTGCTTGTAAGGCAGTTTATCAGGAAGTCCTATTGTCCTTGTATCTGCAATGCACCTGTCTCTCTCTCTCTCTCTCTCTCTCTCTCTCTCTCTCTCTCTCTCTCTCTCTCTCTCTCTCTCTAAAAAAGAAACCTGTTCCTCATATATTACATTTTATTGTTTTCATTATATTACTGACTGGAATTTATCCTTAATGAAAGTCTCTCTCTCTCTCTCTCTCTCTCTCTCTCTCTCTCTCTCTCTCTCTCTCTCTCTCTCTCTCTCTTTCTAAAAATAGAAACTTATTCCTTATATATTACATTTTATTGTTCTCTCTCTCTCTCTCTCTCTCTCTCTCTCTCTCTCTCTCTCTCTCTCTCTCTCTCTAAAAAGAAATTCGTTCCTTATAAATTACATTTTATTGTTTTTTCTCTCTCTCTCTAAAGATTTGGTTCACTTAACAGCATAATGTTGTGACTATGTTAAAAAAAATTTAGATCTCTCTCTCTCTCTCTCTCTCTCTCTCTCTCTCTCTCTCTCTCTCTCTCTCTCTCTCTCTCTCTAAATAAATAAATAAATAAATAAATAAATAAATAAATCACTCAATCAATCAATCAATACAGGCTATGCAAGACACAGCACCCAGCCCTCTCAAAAGTCAGGTCTGTGTGTGAGAGAGAGAGAGAGAGAGAGAGAGAGAGAGAGAGAGAGAGAGAGAGAGAGAGACTAGCCTTCCAAAACAACAAACAAGAGAAAAACAACAAGAGATCCGAACAACAGCAACAAAAAAAAAAAAGACACGCAGGACTTGTCGGTATCTTCAAAGGAGACCTGACGCATTATGACCTACGTAATTCATGGGGGGATACTCCTGGAGTACATGCATCCCCCTCCCGGCCCCCCTCTCTCTCTCTCTCTCTCTCTCTCTCTTTGTGTCTTCATGCACCAAAAGCAAGGAATGACAAAGGAAGATCACACCACTGGCTTTGTATACCCTTATTACGACATTTGTTGTATCCCCCTAGCTGAGATGCGGGTGAATCCCCGAGATGCGTCACTGTTGTATCCCCTAGTTGCGACGCGGTTACACCCCCTAGATGCGATGAGGCTGCATCCCCTAGCTGCGACGAGGTTGTATCCCCTAGTTTGCGACGGAGATGTATCTCCTAGTTGCGAGGCGGGTGTATCCCCGAGATGCGACACGGTTGTATCCCCGAGTTATGTCTCTGTTGAATCCCCGTTACGTTTAGGTTGTATCTCGGCGTTCCGACTATGTTGTATCGCAAGTTACAACAGTTATTACTATAATCAATATTCCGTTCTACGCTGCTTTTTGGGAAAAAAATGACATAAAAACCTCTTTCCTAAACCATCTATAAATAGTATCCCACTCACAAAAAAAATAGCATAAAAGCTCTCTATTAAAAAAAACACGATTTCATTCTCAACCACATAAAAAAAAAACTACTTCCAACCAAAGATTAAGAAAAAAGAAACCAAAGCTTGCCGGATGTTTTCTGGAAAAACTGATCTTCAAAAACATAAAAAAAATTTTTCAACTAATAAAAAACACAAAACACAAATAAAATAATAAATAAACCACGACTTCATTCCAAACCGACATTTGAAAAAAACTATTTCCATAAAAACCAAACTTTACAGAAGCTACAAATTTTCACACCAAACTTTAAAAAAAGCAAAGATTTTTCGAACCAAACTTTTAAAAAACTACAGTTTTCAAACCAAACTTTGTTTTTTTTTTCATAAAAGAAACCATTTTCATAAAAACGAAACTTTAAAAAACAACAACAATTTTTCAAACCAAACAAAAATAAGCATTTTCATGAACACCAAACTTTAAAAAAAAAAGGATTTTCATAAAAACAAAACTTAAAAAAAAAAATATTCAAACCAAACTTTAAAAAAAAACCATTTCCATACAAACCAAACTTTAAAAAAACCAACAATTTTCGAACCAATCTTAAAGAAAAAGCATTTTCATAAAAACCAAACCTAAAATAAGAAAAGACTTATTTTTATTTAAGGTTTGGTTTTTATGATTTTTTTTTTTAACTTTGGTTTGGAATAGGGCCTTGTGGGTTTTTTTATGACGGAAAATCTTTTTTTATATTCTCATAAGAAAATAAAGCTGAATAAAAATTCCAATAAATCAATAAACAAGTAAAAAATGTGCAGGGATTTCTACGGCGCAATCGAGTTTTCTGTACAGCCAATACAGCGTATAATAATCAAGGCCACCGAACAGATCTACCTTTCTGTTGTCTCGGTATAATGTTGTATGAACCGCGGCCCATGAAACTTTAACCACGGTCCGGTGGTGGCCTATTCTATATAGTTGCCAGAAGCACGATTATGGCTAACTTTAACCTTAAATAAAATAAAAACTGCTGAGGCTAGAGGGCTGTAATTTGGTACGTTTGATGATTGGAGGGTGGATGATCAACATACCAATTTGCAGCCCTCTAGCCTCGGTAGTTTTTAAGATCTGGGGGCGGACAGAAAAGTTCGGACAGGAAAAAGTGCTGACAGAATAAAGTGCAGACAGAAAAAGTCCGGACAGAAAAAGTGCGGACAGAAAAAAGTGCGGACAGAATAAAGTGCGGACAGAAAAAAGTGCGGACAGAAAAAAGTGCGAACAGAAAAAGTCCGAACAGAAAAAAGTGCGGACAGAAAAAAGTGCGAACAGAAAAAGTCCGAACAGAAAAAAGTGCGGACAGAAAAAAGTGCGGACAGAAAAAGTGCGAACAGAAAAAGTCCGAACAGAAAAAAGTGCGGACAGAAAAAAGTGCGGACAGAAAAAGTCCGAACAGAAAAAAGTGCGGACAGAAAAAAGTACGAACAGAAAAAAGTGCGGACAGAAAAAGTGAGGACAGAAAAAAGTGCGGACAGAATAAAGTGCAGACAGAAAAAGTCCGGACAGAAAAAGTGCGAACAGAAAAAAGTGCGGACAGAAAAAAGTGCGGACAGAAAAAGTGCAGACAGAAAAAAGTCCGGACAAAAAAAGTTCGGACAAAAAAATTCTGGACAGAAAAAAGTGCAGACAAAAAAAGTGCGGACGGACAGACTAAGCCGGCACAACAGTTTTCTTTTACAGAAAACTAAAAAAAAATTACCTTATCCAACACTTGTAGCTACAGAGGAATTACAGCGGGGATACAGTTACAGTTACAAGTGACAGGGCGCTTCAGGTAGCGCTGTAATTAAATGGTGTCGCAAAGGCTGTGGTCAATACTTCACATGCCCTTGAGGGCTGCAATGTTAATACACTTATTTTTAAGTGATATGGTTAAAAAATATTATATGAAACTCTTATACTGATTTTAATATATTATATTACAGAAAATTATTCTATTATACCTAAAATTAATGAAACAAAGAATAAGGAATAATGTTAATTTCGCGTAAAAAATAAGAATACAAATGAAAGATATATATGGAAGTGAAAAAATTTATATATAAATATAATAGAATTATGAAAGCAGAGAAACTAGTTCAATGCTTGTAGCTGAATAAAGAATAATAATGTAATATATATATATATATATATATATATATATATATATATATATATATATATATATATATACATACATATTTTTATATATATATGCCAGAAAAACAATTTCATTTTTAATAACTATATGGAATTAAAACTTCCCAAATCAGTGCCATACACAAATCATGATAAATAAATATGACCGATGTATAATATTACAAACAATTAAAAAAAAATAATACAAACAAAATATACTCAACAGGGACCATAAAATATGCCATTTTAATCTCAGGACCCCCAAAAATATGCACAGGGGTTTCAGGACCACAAAAAATACGCATATATTCTCCGGGCCATAAACCACAAACGTGTCAGGACCACAAATAAATGCCCATAAAAATCCTTGTCTCTCTATTGAATAAACAGAGAGAGAGAGAGAGAGAGAGAGAGAGAGAGAGAGAGAGAGAGAGAGAGAGAGAGAGAGAGAGAGAGATTCTAATTATCTCCGACACATTTCAGCTTTTTCATGTCTTGCTTCAAAAAAAAAAAAAAAAAAACACACACAATACGATTCCGCTTCTATTGAAGAACGTTGCTTAATTAAGAGAGTTTTGTGAATGACAAAAAGGTAATGAATTCTAGACTCGTGTTATGTAATTTCAGAATGAAATGATACAATGTTGTTATATAACACAATGGTTGTTAGTACATTGTAGATAAGACAATGACACAATAAAAAAATTACCTTATTACTATAGTTACCTAGATATTATTATTATTATTATTATTATTATTATTATTATTATTATTATTATTATTATTATTATTATTATTATTCAGAAGATGAACCCTATTCATATGGAACAAGCCCACCATTGTCTTGAAATCTAGGCTTCCAAAGAATATGGAGTTCATATGAACGATATTACAAAATACTATTATTAGTAATGCTATTATGAAAAAATTCCTAATAATTATATTGTTCAGGTTTGATGAATTACAAACATTTCAATTGTCTAATCACGTTGTAATTCCCTAATCTAGGTATTTGGGGTTTACAAATCCTTAAAATCCATGTTAATTACTTTTGATTTTTTTTTTGGCTGAAAAATATCCTTTGCTTATTCATTTAATAATTTCACAAACAATTAAGTTATTTATTGCCTTCGAGTCAATAGCGCTTTTTGTAATGATATTTAATTACTGATGTTAAAAAAATTAATTAATATATGAAGTCTTATCACTGGGGAAAATTAGTTTGACAGACAAATATCCAATCAATTGCAAGCATCTGCACTTACTGTGAAAATTGCTTGCAAATGAAAATATTTTATTCTCTCTCTCTCTCTCTCTCTCTCTCTCTCTCTCTCTCTCTCTCTCTCTCTCTCTCTCTCTCTCTCTCTCTCTCTCTCTATATATATATATATATATATATATATATATATATATATATATATATATATATCAAAATGCACCCATCAAGAAAATATGAAAGCAAAATTAATATCTCACAACAAGCAAAGAGGGTTTAAATAACACCAATAAAATATTTGCATTTAATTTAATTGAGAAGAAACGGATTTATAATCGAAGAAGATATTGAGACAAAATTAATATCCTACAAAGCATTTAAATTAAATGTCTACACAATTTAAGGCTTTGTTTAATTTGAGATTCTAAAACACTACCAGCAAATGTTTAGACAAGCAGTTGGCTTGTTCTCTGAAGAACAAAGTGAACAATAGTACTGTTGGAATTAACTGAAGAACAAAGTGGACAATAGTACTGTTGGAATTAACTGAAGAACAAAGTGAACAATAGTACTCTTGGAATTAACTGAAGAACAAAGTGAACAATAGCGCTCTGGGAATTCCCTGAAGAACAAAGTGAACAATAGCACTTGCTATGGAATTATCTGATGAACAAAATGAATAAAAGCACTGTGGGAATTAGCTGAAGAACAAAATGAACAATAACCCTGTAGGAATTGCTTGAAGAACAGAGCTAACACTAGCTCTGTAGGAATTAGCTGAAGAACAAAGTGAACAACAGTAATGTGAAGAACAAACAGTACAAGGCACTCGGATGAACAAAAGCTGGGATTTCAAGCATTGTGGTGAACAAGAACACGGCAAGAACACAATCATATAGAATATTTCAACTCCGCTGAGCACAATTGTTCATCTTTGTTCAACTGTTCTTGAAGGAATCCATCTTGTTACATAACATGACCAAAGGGCGTCTCCGAGGTGAACGAATCGGTTGATTGGTCACTGACACAATGTAAACAAACCGGTCGCCAACGCCCGGTGGATAAGGCTAAGCCAACTCGGACGCCCTTTGTGCCCTCCTCCCAAAGGCCTCAGAGACTAACTTACTTCGCCCGGGTCCGGGGAAGTTGCGGCTCCTCCCCAAGGCTGCGAGTCCCAGACAGACTGAGGGCAATGGTATGGATAGAAGTGGCAGTACCCATCTCTGCCCACGCGGTAGCAAGGGTAGCATGGAGGGAAGAGAACGGAGATGCCCTTGGCAGAAGACGCCCACGAGAGCAGCAGGATTCCGAAGGACAAGAGGATGACAGACGAAGGCTTCATGCTGCTCGTTTCCTTGGAGCTAGACAGACAGACAAAGGTTCTCTGGAGTTAGACAGATAGACAGAGGTCCTTCTGCTTATTCCTTGGAGCTAGACAGACAGACAGAGGTTCCTTGGAGCTAGACAGACAAACAGAGGTCCTTCTGCTTATTCCTTGGAGCTAGACAGACAGACAGAGGTTCCTTGGAGCTAGACAGACAAACAGAGGTCCTTCTGCTTATTCCTTGGAGCTAGATAGACAGACAGAGGTTCCTTGGAGCTACACAGACAGACAGAAGTCGTTCTGCTTGCGTTCTTGGAGCTAGACAGAGGTCCTTGGAACTAGACAGACAAACAGACGTCCTTCTCCTGCTTGCTTGCTGGGAAACCAGACACGCACACAGGCAGACGTCCTTCCTTCTCTCTGCTGCAATGTACTGCTTAGTACTGCAGCGCAGGATTGTCAGGCTGAGTCGACAGGGGTCGTTCCACTGCTTTTGCTTGCTAGAGAGCTAGGCGGAGGTCCTTCCTTCTGCTGCTGTGCAACGCTCTGTACTGCTGTGTGTAGGATTGTCAGGCAGAGTCCTGTGGCAGCCGGAAACCAGTCTGTCATGGCCGTAAATAGAAAATGGAGGATTTCGTGGAATTGGCCATGAAAAAAAAGGGGGGGGGCGGTACAATGCGAGGTGCCTGAATGGAATGCTTAACAATGGGGCTTCTAGGATTTTATTGGGTTTAGTTCTTTTCTTATTGTTTCTGTTTGTGTAAATAACTTGTTTATTGCACACACACACACATATATATATATATATATATATATATATATATATATATATATATATATATATATATATATAGAGAGAGAGAGAGAGAGAGAGAGAGAGAGAGAGAGAGAGAGAGAGAGAGAGAGAGAGAAACAATTATCACTTAGACGGATGTCCGTCTGTTATTAATGAATGCCGGAAATTGCCTCTTTTGTTGGTTTAAGCGAGAGAGAGAGAGAGAGAGAGAGAGAGAGAGAGAGAGAGAGAGAGAGAGAGAGAGAGAGAGACCCATTGTTGGTTGGTATAAGGCCAGCTTAAATTGACGGCTACAAATTGAAGCTCCTTCTCTAAGCCTATGTTATAAATTGAAGCTCCTTCTCTAGGCCTATGCTACAAATTGAAGCTCCTTCTATAGGCCTATGCTACAAATTGAAGCTCCTTCTCTAGGCCTATGCTACAAATTGAAGCTCCTTCTATAGGCCTATGCTACAAATTGAAGCTCCTTCTCTAGGCCTATGCTACAAATTGAAGCTCCTTCTCTAGGCCTATGCTACAAATTGAAGCTCCTTCTCTAGGCCTATGCTACAAATTGAAGCTCCTTCTCTAGGCCTATGCTACAAATTGAAGCTCCTTCTCTAGGCTTATGCTACAAATTGAAGCTCCTTCTATAGGCCTATGCTACAAATTGAAGCTCCTTCTCTAGGCCTATGTTACACATTGAAGCTCCTTCTCTAGGCCTATGTTACACATTGAAGCTCCTTCTCTAGGCCTATGTTACACACTGAAGCTCCTTCTCTACGCCTATGCTACATATTGAAGCTTCTTCTCTACGCCTATGCTACACACCGAAGCTCCTTCGCTAGGCCTATGTTACAAACTGAAGCTCCTTTGTAGGCCTATGTTACGAACTGAAGCTCCTTCTCTAGGCCTATGTTACAAATTGAAGCTCCTTCTCTAGACTTACATCACAAATTGAAGCTCCTTCTCTAGACTTACATCACAAATTGAAGCTCCTTTGCTGGGCCTATATTACAAATTGAAGCTCCTTCTCTAGGCCTATGTTACACATTGAAGCTCCTTCTCTAGGCCTAGGCTACACATTGAAGCTCCTTTGCTAGGCCTATGCTACACATTGAAGCTCCTTCTCTAGGCCTAGGCTACACATTGAAGCTCCTTCTCTAGGCCTATGCTACACATTGAAGCTCCTTCTCTAGGCCTATGTTACACATTGAAGCTCCCTTGTAGGCCTATGTTACACATTGAAGCTCCTTCTCTAGGCTTATATTACAAACTGAAGCTCCTTCTCTAGGCCTATGCTACACATTGAAGCTCCTTTTCTAGGCCATCGAGACAAATAACCATCTGGGGTATTCTTATTCTTTTTGTTTATCAAATAACCTTTTCAACTGCGTATCATTTGTGCCCCGAAGATGCGTGAACAAAAAACACGTGAAAGCGCTTGGTACTGAACCCCTGCCTGTCATTTCCCTGTGGCATTCGCTTATATAAATACACACACACGCACACACACATATATATACATATACACACACATATATATACAGTGCAAGACTCTTCGCCTCTATTCCAAAGCATTCTCAAACAAACCACATAACAGTAGAAAGGAAAAAAAAAAATAATAAAATTTTACACTTTACCCAAAATACAACAAAAGAAGAAGAAGAAGGTTCTATAATACCATTTTTTCATGCCCACAACGTCAATTGTGTTTGAAACCAATCGATTATCTATTTATCAATTTATTTTTGTTTTCTTTTTAATAAATTGTTTCTCCTCTTACTTCTTCCTAATGGACACCTTAATATTCTTTGGAAGCTTAAAGAATTTCAAGTCAGTGGCCCCTTTGGTGGGCTTGTTCCATAATAATAATAATAATAATAATAATAATAATAATAATAATAATAATAATAATAATAATAATAATAATAATAATAATAATAATAATCAAACGCTGAAACAAAGTCTAGAAGAAACTACTGGCATTATCATTATTATTATTATTATTATTATTATTATTATTATTATTATTCATAAGATGAATATAATAAAAATAATAATAATAATAATAATAATAATAATAATAATAATAATAATAATAATAATAATAATAATAATAATAATAATATAAACAAAAACACTGTAAATTCCACTGCAAACTACAACCGCTAAAAAAAAAACATTGCCCACAAACAAACAAACAAAAATTTCGATTTTAAAAAACAAACAAACATCTAAACACGCTAAGACCACTCTACTAACAAACTCTATGACGTAACAAACACACACACACACACAAACACACACACAAACACACCATTGTAACTGTCACAATACTCCCCAGAAGCTTAACGAAGATTAAAACACCTACGACCATCATCTGATCACAATTGTTTGCTGTCTACCTGGGAAAAAAAAACTACGGCATACAATGCCTGTTTGACCCTTGACCTTTTGACCCCGAATGAGGTCATTAATTAAATAAAATTAAGAAAATGACGAACTAAATTGATTAAGACTTTGACATTTCGTTAAGCAAATGGACTGAAGATATTCGCTGGGGACATTCTTTGTCTTTGTGAAGAAATATGTGTTTGAATGTCATAGGCACAAAGGGGGAGGAGACAGAGAGAGAGAGAGAGAGAGAGAGAGAGAGAGAGAGAGAGAGAGAGAGAGAGAGAGAGAGAGAGAGAATCTAAACCTCACATAAAAATCATGAAGTGATGAAAAAGAGATAATGAAATCAGACCTCAGAAGTAATATTAGATAGAGAGAGAGAGAGAGAGAGAGAGAGAGAGAGAGAGAGAGAGAGAGAGAGAGAGAGAGAGAGCACCTTACCTGGAAGCAATATTGTTGCTGTTGCAACTCTCACTATTCTTGACACCTGGAACGCCCGAGTTGACCAACCACGTGGTGTCTTCCTCTTCTTCGTCCGTCTCCAAGGAGGCCAGGTCAGTGGCCTCGTCGGTGGCCGTGCCCTGCCTGGGGCCGCAGGATACCCTGTAGGTGCCATCGGCACTGGAGGCGGTCAAGGAGACCTCCGTCAGCTGGGGCACGCGGTAGTTTTTCTTCCTGACCATCACGAATGGTGCCCTTTCACTGGTAACTCCTTCTGCATTGTCTTGGGTAGGTTGGTCTCCTGTTCCTCCAGTGTTAGAGGAAGCCTCTTTCCTCTTCTCACCTCACTTCTCAGTTCCAGAAGGCATTTTTTTACTTCTAAGTTCCTGGAAAGCATACATCTCCATTTTTTACTTCTTTATGTCAATTTTCTATCACGAGTTTTAATGTTATAGAATTTCAATTCTTTCCAGACTTAATTCTGGAAACCTCTTCTCTTTTCACTTTACTTCTCAGTTCCAGAGGGCCTCTTTTCACTTCTAAGTTCCTGGAAAGCATTTATCTTAATTTTTTTACTTCTTTATGTCAATTTTCTATCACCAGTTTTAATGTTATAGAATTTCAGTTCTTTCCAGACTTATCTACTTAATTCTGGAAACCTCTTCTCTTCTCACTTTAACTTCTCAGTTCCAGATGACCCGTATTCACTTCTGTGATCCTGGAAAGCATTCAACTTCATTATCTTTATTTTTTACCTCTTTTTTTTTCACGTCAACTTTCTCATATTAGCATTAACATTAGAACATTTCTATCCTTTCCAGACTGAACTCCTTAATTCTGGAATACTTATTCTTTTTTCATTGCACTTCTCACTTCCAGAGGGCCCGTATTCACTTCTGTGTTCCTAGAGTGCATTCGTCTTCATTATTATACTTCTTTTTTATGTCAAATTTCTAATATTACTTTTGGTACCAATTGTTTCCAGACTTAATTCTGGAATTCTTATTCCTTTTTTTCACTTCACTTCTCAATTCCGGAGAACCCCTATTCACTTCCTGGTTCCTGGAAAGCAATCGTCTTCATTATCTTCATTTTTTTTACTTCTTTTTCTACGTCAAATCTCTAATATCACTTCTAATATTTGAGAACTTCAATTCTTTCCAGATTTAACTTCTCAATTCTGGAGTCCTATTTTTTTTTCACTTCACTTAGGTTTATGGAACGCTAATATTCTCGTTTTCACTTTCCAGTTTTCGAGTGATCAAATTCATTCCAATAACACTTCTCAATACTGGTGAATTTATTTCCTCACTTCTGAAAATAGAAGTTATTCTGTTCTTCTAATGTCTCTCGACTTCTCGAGACTGGGAAAAGCGTGTCATTCACTTCTAATTATTGTAATATATTATTTTTTTCTAATTTTATCTATAAATATTCGACCGTTACTGTTTACTTCTCAATAACTTCTAAGTCTTGGATAATTAATTCTTTTTTATTTCCACTTCACTTCAAACTTATATTTCTTAGTGTTCAAGTTATCACTTCATATTTCAAATTAATTTTTTATATATACAAAATAATAATCACTTATATTTCAACACTTTGAAAGGTTCTGGATTATAATATAATTCGTATTTATAAGTATAATTACTTTAGTCACTCTGAAGGATAAATGTTCAAAATTATCTTTCAAATTATCATAAATGTCACAAGTAAAATTCTGTGATGTCACTTTGCAACCATTGTGGCGTCACAGTTAAAACTCAATATGACGTCATAATTAAATCCTTGTGACGTCAGTTACTACAATGATGACGTCACAGCTAAAATCACTATGACGTCATAGTTCCCCCAGAAACGTCATCTATGCCCACAATGACGTCATTTTCAAAACCAAAATGACAATGTGAAAACAGCCAATGATGTCATATCTATAACCCAAGAATGACTTCATCATAAACCACATAGCCTGAGTCATGAATCCCTTGTGACTTCATTACGGAAACCAGTACAAAATGGTGCATTTTTGTGACGTCACAACCAAAAAAGTGACGTCATCAATTGTACATGACGTCATCACTCGGACTGTGACGTCATCGCTTGGAAAATCCCTTCCCTGAAGCGAACTTAATTTCCAGTTAATAACAGGAAATTGCAAATTACATTACATTCAACAATTATTGAAAGCCCAGTTTAATTACGAGGAACTATGCGAGTCGTTTCACTTCATGACTCGAAATTTAATCAGACCAGGAAGTGTAATTTCGTAATTTAGGCCTGGGGTTAACTGTACTCTAATGTAATCATGGGTATTAGATTCGCTTTTGTAATTACTGCGAATGATTAAAAAGAACGGCCGGTATTTTAGAGACTAATTTTATATTATTGCAAAGTGAATTCTTCTGAGAGAGAGAGAGAGAGAGAGAGAGAGAGAGAGAGAGAGAGAGAGAGAGAGAGAGATAGGGGATAGTAGTTACGACAAAGTTCAGAGGACCCGTCTCTCTCTCTCTCTCTCTCTCTCT
>NC_089786.1:53122194-53134694 GCF_040412425.1 Macrobrachium rosenbergii | reverse complement strand
TATATATATATATATATATATATATATATATATATATATATATATATATATATATATATATATATATATATATATATATATATATATATATATATATATATATATATATACATTCGTTCAAAGTGCAGCTGTTTGAGATATTTCTCTCTCTCTCTCTCTCTCTCTCTCTCTCTCTCTCTCTCTCTCTCTCTCTCTCTCTCTCAATTCCATTTGCCGCTGCGTTGGAGAATTATGTCTTCACAAAAAATGGTAATATAAGAGAGTGTCGATACCGCAAGACCCGATCCCGGGGACAAAAACGTCCCGCATTGAACTTAAAAAAAAAAAAAAAAAAAAAAATGAAGAATACAAACTAATTTTATTCAGCAGATTCGAGGCAACTGATAATAAGGCCTCTTCTGCTAATTCTTTTGCTAAATCAGTGATAAAGTCTTAATACGTTACTTTAGAAAGAAACTAAGTAAATAGCCTTTAAAATAATTGTAAAAAAATAATAACACTTTAAGGAGTTTTGTAAATAAATACGTGTAGGAAAGCGTGTACATATTACACGGTTATAAAACCGTGTACAGAAAGCCTAAGCAAATACGTGTACGAACACTCAGAACGTGTACAACAACGCGTGTACAAAATACACGGTTATAAACCCGTGTAAAGAAAGCCCCATGGAAATACGTGTACGACCACTTAGAACGTGTACAACACGTGTACAAAATACACGGTTATAAAGCCGTGTAAAGAAAGCACATGGATATACGTGTACGACCACTTACAACACGTTTACAAAATACACGGGTATAAAACCGTGTAAAGAAGGCCCATGGAAATACGTGTGCAAACACTTAGAACGTGTACAACACGTGTACAAAATACACTGTTATAAAACTGTGTACAGAAAGCCCATGGCAATACGTGTACGAAAACTTAGAACGTGTATAACACGTGTACACAACCGTGTAGCCCATGGAAATACGTGTACGACCACTTAGACCGTGTACAAATACACGGCAAAAAAACAATTACAAAAATGCATTAAGTAACGCGCAGATAAAAAAAAAAAGTAATAAATGCGCCGAAGTTTCTTCGGCGCAATCGCGTTTTCTGTACAGACGCTACATCGTATAATCAAGGCCACCGAAAATAGATCAATCTTTCGGTGGTCTCGGTATAATGCTGTACGAGCCGCGGCCCATGAAGCTTGAACCACGGGCTGGCGGTGGCCTGGCCTATATCGTTGCCAGACGCACGATTTTATGGCTAAATTTAACCTTAAATAAAATCAAAACTACAGAGACTAGAGGGCTGCAATTTGGTATGTTTGATGACTGGAGGGTGGATGATCAACATACCAATTTGCAGCCCTCTAGCCACGGCTGTTTTTAAGATCTGAGGACGGGAAGAAAAGTGCGGACAGAATAAAGTGCGGACGGACAGACAAAGCCGGCACAATAGTTTTCTTCGACAGAAAAAAAAGCGCACTTCTGCGCATGCTCCCTGGACAAAGGTAAGCCACCTGCGTCCATTTACCTGGCGAGAAGGCAATTAACGTGACCAACACAATCGCTCATTCTGTTTATTTATTCATTCATTTTTTTTGCTTTTACTTCCACTTCCTCGACGTTCCTTTGTGTCCGTAACGCCCTCACGTCATAGAACGGTCAGGCGAGTTCATTAGGGACAGAATAGAGCCAGGGGCTTGGCCGGATTAGAGGTAAATAGTTGGAGATTTGAATGTTATTATGTGTCATTATGTTGCTGGTGTCAGGGTGAAAGGTTAAGTTCTACAAATGATGGTGATGATATGATACTTTATTATTATTATTATTATTATTATTATTATTATTATTATTATTATTATTATTATTATTATTATTATTATTAAATAAAAAAAGTTTAAGCAACAACAGTAACTATATAAAGGAATATTTTCAAGTCTCAATAATAAAAGGAATTGCAAGAATTTTTACTAAACACGAATTCTTTCAATTGGTCATTATCTAGTCTTATTTAATAGAAGCCCTTCTCTCTCTCTCTCTCTCTCTCTCTCTCTCTCTCTCTCTCTCTCTCTCTCTCTCTCTCTCTCTCTCTCTCTCTCTCTCATTTTCTAAGCATGCTTGGCAGCTTAAAAAAGTTTTGTTAAATTTATACTTTCTTTGAAAGCACCGGTATTTAAAATTCCTTAAAATGTGCTATTAAAGTAAAGCACACCCAAAAGAGTTAATGTAATTATCTACATCCACTTTTCAAGATATAAATGATAATTGCCTTGGGGTTAATTATGTCATTAACTAATTAACTTAATTCTTTAAGAAGAACAAAGGAATTTTTATGTTGCACAACTGGTATGAGTCGAGTTGAAAAGAATGGAAATATTAGCATAAAGATAACTGAACGTTTAAGGTGCCAAGCATACTTAGAAAAAGAGAGAGAGAGAGAGAGAGAGAGAGAGAGAGAGAGAGAGAGAGAGAGAGAGAGAGAGAGAGAGAGAGAGAGAGAGAGATCTGCTAAACAAGACTAGATAACGACATGCATTGAAAAACGTGACCGGTATTATGAGATGAAATAATGAACATTCCGAGGAGAGAGAGAGAGAGAGAGAGAGAGAGAGAGAGAGAGAGAGAGAGAGAGAGAGAGAGAGAGAGAGAGTTGAGTAAAACTCATACCACAAAACCATTCAAGAAAATGAATATCATGAGTCATAACGGAATGAATATTCGAGTCAAACATTTCACTCGTGAACGGGAGAAGTTTCACTTGGAAAATGGAACTTTTTGAACCAAGAGAAGCCTCTATAATGATAAAACTTTTACGCCAAGTTCAAAGTGTTTCATAAAGATAATAAACTTAAATGGGAACATTAAAAATACCTTAAATAACGCGCAGAAAAAAAATAAGTAAAAATTGCGCCGAAGTTTCTTCAGCGCAATCGAGTTTTCTGTACAGCAGCTACAGCATATAATGAAGGTCACCGAAAATAGATCTTTCTTTTGGTGGTCTCCGTATAATGCTGTATGAGCCGCGGCCCATGAAACTTTAACCAAGACCAGAAGCACGATTATCGCTAACCTTAACCTCAAATAAACTAAAATCTACTGAGGCTAGAGGGCTGCAATTTGGTATGTTTGATGATTGGAGGGTGGATGACCAACATACCAATTTGCAGCCCTCTAGCCTCAGTAGTTTCTAAGATCTGAGGGCGGACGGACAGACTTTTCTTTTATAGAAAACTAAAACAAAGTAACGCCAAGGAATTATTGTTCTGAAAAAAAAAAAATTGGAGACAGTGATAAAAAGGTTCGCCATAACAAAACCCTCAAAAATATATAAATACGAAATTATAGTTTTAATACTCAGAACAAAACGCCTAAACAACAAAAGGATTACTTAATATGGAAAATAATAATTTTCTAGGCAGACGTTTAATGCACTGATAACTTTTGAGGCAAGTGGGGGAAGCAGGCTGATTACAACAAGAGCCTGCATTGACAACATTTGCAATAACAGGCATTGCAGAAGGAGCAGTTAGCATCTGCATCAATGCAATTTGGTGGGATGAGATGGAACGGTTCTGGGAATTGATAAGATGGAAAAGATCTAGGAACACTGAATAGAGAGAGAGAGAGAGAGAGAGAGAGAGAGAGAGAGAGAGAGAGAGAGAGAGAGAGAGAGAGAGATTCGTGTAATACATTTTAGTTTATATGTAATTAGGTAGATGTATAGACTAACACTGAATAGAGAGAGAGAGAGAGAGAGAGAGAGAGAGAGAGAGAGAGAGAGAGAGAGAGAGAGAGAGATTCGTGTAATACATTTTAGATTATGGGTAATTAGGTAGATGTATAGACCAACTGATTTGCGGTTATATAGAGTTTAATTATTATGGAGAGGGATTAGCTCATTTATGCTTCGCTTGAATCAAAGTAAATTATGGGTGGAAAGCAAAATGGAGAGAGAGAGAGAGAGAGAGAGAGAGAGAGAGAGAGAGAGAGAGAGAGAGAGAGAGAGTTTGGGAAACGTCTGTAGATTTCTAATTTACAAGATTACGATCAAAAGAAAATATTACCAATACTGTTTTGAAAACCACAAAATGAGAGAGAGAGAGAGAGAGAGAGAGAGAGAGAGAGAGAGAGAGAGAGAGAGAGAGAGAGAGAGAGAGAGAGAGAGAGAGAGAGAGAGAGAGAGCACGTTTATCAGTCTTTCTGCAGACCCATTAAAAGTAAACAAAAAAAATCCATGGAATTACACCCTCGCAAACATACAAATGCCCAATGGGTACTTTGCAAATGGAAATGATAAAATATATATAAAAACAACATTTTAACCTGAATTTTAAAGTGATTTATATATTAAATGATGCCAGAAATGGCTGCACTAAATACTCTTTAGCTAATATCTGGAACTAAAAAAAAATAAACAATGTAATATACATAAAAATTATAAAACCAAACCCAGATTTTAATATTCAATGCTTACCTACCAGAGAGAGAGAGAGAGAGAGAGAGAGAGAGAGAGAGAGAGAGAGAGAGAGAGAGAGAGAGCGGTTTCAGCAAGCAACGCTATACAGCAAATGCTTGGCTCAGTCAAACATTAATTCACAACACAAGACGAAGCAGAATCCTGAATTCTGTTATTCCATTTCTCAAAAGTGCAATCACGCTGTTATTAATAACATGGTTTGCTCATACCATACTGATGAAGACTTGTTAATTACTGTTCTTGTTAATGACAGGGAGATTGAAGTTAAGGGCATAAAAAGTATATCCTTAAAAGTTACTATTTTAAATGTTGTTATTACTTTGTAGATGAAAGTGAACAGGAAAGTATTAATATAATATTCTACTAGACATTATTATTATTATTATTATTATTATTATTATTATTATTATTATTATTATTATTATTATTATTATTCATGCGTCAATCTGAACTGAGTAGGTCAAGTTATATGAAATGAAATAGACAAAATGTGATACATTATTATTATTATTATTATTATTATTATTATTATTATTATTATTATTATTATTATTATTACCAAAGACCAATCACACGTCAATTTGAACTGAACAGGTCAAGTTATATATAAAAAATCCTAAAAATATAAAACATTATCATCATTATTACTGAAAAATCCAAAAAAATTGTAACATTATTATTATTATTATTATTATTATTATTATTATTATTATTATTATTATTATTATTATTATTATTATTATCATCATCAAAGACTATTCACACGTCAATTTGAACTGAACAGGTCAAGTTATATATAAAAAAATCCTAAAAATATAAATTATCATTATAATTATTATAATTATTATTATTATCACATCATCCCAATCCTTCTCTGCCATTACCTGGTCAATCAATAAAGCCAGGTGATAAAGGAAGGAATAATTGGGGCGGCCGCTGCTTTATCTTATCTCGTATGGGAGATAAAGTGTCACCAATCTCACAGCCGTGTCTTGACGAGATCAGAACCGGTACAAGAAAAAATAACGTTTTCGTTTTGCCTTGCTTTTGTTTATTGCTTTTTCACTGTCACAATTGACATAGGAACTCTGAATGCTTTAGTTTTGCTTGATTTTGCTTTTACTTTTCGTTTTTCATTATCGTAATTATCATCAGTGGTAATATTTTTAAAGCTAGAAGATAGAATGCTTGAGTGTATGTTGAATATGGTCAGTGAAATACGAACGTGCGTGCGAGAGAGAGAGAGAGAGAGAGAGAGAGAGAGAGAGAGAGAGAGAGAGAGAGAGAGAGAGACAGAGAGGAACTAGGATTGCAAAACGGAAGGAATTAAGCATTACCAACAAAAATGATTGCAAATAGAAAGTGTTTCCTAGGTGACAGAAAAAATATTTCCCAGAGTTACACAAAAACAAATCACTGGTACAGATCAGAGCAGCAATATTTAAAGAGTCAAACCACCAACATTTGGGCGACGCAAAATCTAGCATTGCTGGACAAGGAGGAGACAGCAATATCTGGAGAGCAATATTTGAGGCGGTGGGGGAAAGCTGAGGAATATTGCTTGCAATTCTCCTCGAATGAAATTGCATAGAGAGAGAGAGAGAGAGAGAGAGAGAGAGAGAGAGAGAGAGAGAGAGAGAGAGAGAGAGAGGGGTTCAGGATAAATGTCGTGTATGTATATATATGTATATATATATATATATATATATATATATATATATATATATATATATATATATATATATATATATACTTGTGACGTCACAGTGTATGCCATGAGATAAAGAACTTTAATAATAATAATAATAATAATATAATAATAATAATAAGTATAAGCGGCATACGAACGCAAATAGATCATTCATTATCGGAATTCATCTACTGAAATACGATGGATATAGATGATTTACTCTCTCTCTCTCTCTCTCTCTCTCTCTCTCTCTCTCTCTATGAATATATAGGGACCGTTGCATAAAATAAACATTAATATATATATATATATATATATATATATATATATATATATATATATATATATATATATATATATATATATAATCAGTAAGCTACAAACGTCCTTTGATATCCAATTCGCTCTACCTCGGAAATAATATATTTTCATATATGTTACCGAAGGGGTATTTTTTAGTTGATAATAAGTTCGTCGCCTCGTGGGCTCGAACCAGCGAAGACAAGAACTCAGGACTACAGTGGACGCATTTTAACCCACGCGGTCAGCCAGACGACGAACTTATTATCAACTAAAAAATTCCCCTTCGGTAACATATATGAAAATATATTATTTCCGAGGTAGAGCGACTTGGATATTAAAGGCCGTTTGTAGCTTACTGATTGAATATGAATCACGGTGATGTGATAAAAAAAGTCATATATATATATATATATATATATATATATATATATATATATATATATATATATATATATATATATATAGAGAGAGAGAGAGAGAGAGAGAGAGAGAGAGAGAGAGAGAGAGAGAGAGAGAGAGAGAGAGAGGTCGTGTGTGTACGGCGCGGCACTCGAAGTCTTACGCAAGCATCTCTCTCTCTCTCTCTCTCTCTCTCTCTCTCTCTCTCTGAGGCACTGAATGCATCAAGAGTCTTTTGTCCATTTATAGAGCTCCGACAGAGAGAGAGAGAGAGAGAGAGAGAGAGAGAGAGAGAGAGAGAGAGAGAGAGAGAGAGAGAGAGAGAGAGAGGAGAGAGAGAACGTGTATAGATATCCGATTCATCGATTCCCTCTCTCTTCCCGACCACCCATCTCTCTAAATAGAACCTGCCCCCTCCCCCCGCAGCAATGCATGACGGAAGAAGAAGAAGAAGAAGAAGAAGAGGAGGAGGAGGAAGGAGGAGGAGGAGGAGGAGGAAGAAGAAGAAGGAGAATGAAGAAGAGAGGCCATGCATGCAAAGGTTACCATAGTGACAGACAAAGATGGTCCCGTTTGTCTTTTGTTTTTAGTTTTCTGTAAAAGAAAACTATTGTGCCGGCTTTTTCTGTCCGTCCGCACCTTTTTTCTGTCCGTCCTCAGAGTTTAAAAACCACTGAGGCTAGAGGGCTGCAAATTGGTATGTTGATCATCCACCCTCCAGTCATCAAACATACCAAATTACAGCCCTCTAGCCTCAGCGGTTAATATTTTATTTAAGGTTAAAGTTAGCCATAATCGTGCTTCTAGCAACGCTATAGGATAGGCCACCACAGGGCCATGGTTAAATTTTCATAGGCCGCGGCTCATACAGCATTATACCGAGACCACCGATAGATAGATCTATTTTCGGTGGCCTTGATTATACGCTGTAGCGGCTGCACAGAAAACTCGATTGCGCCGAAGAAACTTCAGCGCAATGTTTACTTGTGTCTAATGACGCAATCACTCCGAGACGGAATCTGTTTATTTATATATTTATTTTCCACCCCTACCCAACATTTTGCGGTTGAGGGGGGGGGGGGAAGAGAATGGGGAAGGGGTATGTTTCAATGTTTCCTTTTCAAATTTTTGACGCAAAATAAAATGGTGGATATTTTTAACAATTTTTGTAAGCTTAGAGAGACGTGTTTCAATATTTCCTTTTGAATTTTTATGCAAAATGAAATAGTGGATATCTTCCAAAGTTTTGCAAGCGTAGAGAGATGAGTTTCAATATTTCCTTTTGAATTTTTCACGCAAAATAATCTGGTAGATATTTTTATAAATATGCGAAATGAAATAGTGGATATCTTCACACTTTTTGCAAGCGTGAAGAGATGTATTATAATTTTTCCTTTTGAATTTTTATGTAAAATAAAATGGTGGATATTTTCACAAAATCTGCAAGCGTTGAGATATGAATTTTAATATTTCCTTTTGAATTTTTAAGCAAAATGAAACTGGATGTTTTCAAAATTCTGCAAACGTGGAGAAATGTATTACAATGTTTCCTTTTGAAATGGACAACGTACTGACAATTATGAATAAAACCAACAGTTTTATTGCGATTGAAATACAGTCCTTTTGTAGGCTTTCAGCAAAAATTAATAAATAGATTACACCAAAAAACAATACCTTCATTTGGTCAATTAAATGCCAACCACTTCTGGGTCTTCAGATAATACTGTTTAACCTTTTTAATTGACTTTTAAATTATTTTCATTAATTGATCGAATTGCATCTCATAAAGAAGTCTTACAATAAACGGGTAAATGATTTTCAACGCAACAATTTTATAACCTAACATATTCCTGATGCGAGATTTATTATTATTATTATTATTATTATATATTATTATTATTATTATTATTATTATTATTATTATTATTACTGAACCTTATTCATATGGAACAAGCCCAAAGGGGCTTACTGGATAAGAACAAGTAACAAATGCGCCGAAGTTTCTTCGGCGCAATCGAGTTTTCTGCACAGCGTATAATGCTGTATGAAACTCTCAGCCACGGCCCATGAAACTCTTAGCCGCGGCCCATGAAACTTTAAGCCACGGCCCGGCGGCGGCATGTGTTGTAGGCACTTACAGCGGTGCCAGACGCACGATCATGGCTAAATTTAATCTTCAGTAAAATAAAAACTACTGAGGCTAGAGGGCTGCAATTTGGTAGGTTTGATGACTGGAGGGTGGATGACCAACATACCAATTTGCAGCCCTCTAGCCTCAGTAGTTTTTAAGATCTGAGGGCGGACAGAAAAAGCGTCGACGGACAGACAAAGCCGGCTCAATAGTTTCCTTTTCAGAAAACTAACAAGAGCCTTCAGAAAGCGCAAACGTCCGACAAGGCTGAAGCATCGTCTTCAGAACAATGGCATATGGAATAACAAAGACTATTAAATATAACCTAAGCATCTAAGTAACCTACAGTGAGGCATCTAAACGGTTCTATGAAAAGCATGACAGCTCATGGTACGTTTAAAATTTGAATGCTTCAGCAAGATCGAATGGTTTTCAATGTCGCTCTGCCTAACCAGCGGCCGTCACCCTACGGATACCTTCACGAAAATGATAGCGTTGGTGACCCTGGCATTTGCGACGTCAGGTTACTGACAAAAACATAATTCAGATAACTGAAATAACAACATTGCAGATAAGTTATTGACTAAAATTATTCTCACATAACTTTAAATAACAAATATTCAGATACCTGGAATAACAATTATTCAGATGACTGAAACGCCAAAACTGTAGGAATATAATTGACCAAAATTATCCTCATCAGTCAATAATTTCCCGGATAATAAACGGCCATTAGACCCTCCCGAATCAATCACGAAATGATTGACTGTAATTCCACGATAATCAAATGTTTCTGGAGAAAAGCAAATCGAATCAGGACTGAAAAATGCGCATCTTGTAACTCCTTCTTCTCCTCCTTCTGGAATCTATCGACCGGATTCCCAGATTCCCGGATTCCCGGATAATCAATCGGAGATAATCTGGAATATGAAGGAGGTTACGTAAGAAGACGGTTCTTCTTTTTGTACTCTGGAATTTCAAAATAGGAATTGTGTAAGTGGTGATGAAGATATGGAAGAGAGTGTATGATATGTATACAACTGCTCTCTCATATACACACAAACGCACATATTATATACATAGGCTTGTATGTGTGTATATATATGTATGTATATATATATGTATGTATGTATATATATATATATATATATATATATATATATATATATATATATATATATTATATATATATAAATATATATACATATACATATATATATATATATATATATATATATATATATATATATAACAAAATTCAAATAAAACATTAAAGCATCTACAAGGAAATACACTCAGCCTCGTGAATGAAAAAGCAAAAAAAAAAAAAATTAATATATCAATAAATTTCGAAGAAATCCAATACATCATAACACAAGGTGGGCCATATTAGTGACCCAAATTCACCTGAGGTTAAACTGTTACAATAACTGCCCAGGAATCGATAAAAGTCAGTGTTTCAATATGAATTTGGTAGCTCCCTATTCACGTACTCAAAAATACACGTATGTATGTATATAAATACATTCTGTATACGTGCAAGAAAGTGTGTATGTATGTATGTATATACGTATTTGAGAGTGTATGTAAATGTGTCTGTCAGTGTAACAAAAATACGAATATAAATTAAGCTTGCTACCAACACGCAATGGCCAGGTATCGTTTGTGACCTCGGCGAGAGAGAGAGAGAGAGAGAGAGAGAGAGAGAGAGAGAGAGAGAGAGAGAGAGAGAGAGAGAGAGAGAGAGAGACGTATCAACAACTATGTGTGTGTACACCTGTCTACACATATGAGTGACATACACGGACAAGAAGTGAGTGTGTGTGTGTGTGTGTGTTTTGAGAGAGAGAGAGAGAGAGAGAGAGAGAGAGAGAGAGAGAGAGAGAGAGAGAGAGAGAGAGAGAGAGAGAGAGAGAGAGGGAGAGAGAGTACACACGCTGGCTGTCACTAAATAATTCAGCGGCTATAAGAGTAGCTGACAGGCCAGCGATGAAATTACTGAATTGTTGAATGGTCTGATAATAATAATAATAATAATAATAATAATAATAATAATAATAATAATAATAATAAAACATAACCCACAATATTAATGAAATAAATAGTAATAGTAATAAGTAGTGGTATTACTCCAAATTTAAAAATAGGACCCACTATTCAAATACTATTTTAAAACTTTTTTCTGTCCGCCCTCAGATCATAAAAACTACCAAGGCTAGAGGGCTGCAAATCGGTATGTTGATCATCCACCCTCCAATCATCAAACGTACCAAATTGCAGCCCTCTAGCCTCAGTAGTTGTTATCTTATTTAAGGTTGAAGTTAGCCATAATCGTGCTTCTGGCAACGATATAGCATAGGCCACCACGGGCCGTGGGTAAAGTTTCACGGGCCGCGGCTCATACAGCATTATACCGAGTCCACCGAAAGATAGATCTATTTTCGGTGGCCTAGATTATTATTTTTGACTTGCTTGTATTTTCCAGAGTAACAAAACACCTTTCCAGGATTAATTAAAAGGATTCTTCTACATTCCATTAATTTTTTTTCGCACTGACAAGAGTTTCAGTGAAGAGGGTGATTTGATTCTTCGCTAAAATTTGATCTCACTAATTAATTGCTGGTTAAGAATAACTATTTGTCGAGTGAATTTTGAAAGACATTTTGTAATAGAACATCTTATTAAAATGAAACGCAAATATCTAATTTACTTTTTAAAAAACCTTGAAAATGAAACCTAACCTGAATATAAAAGTATTTTAATGAAACAAAACAGTTAAAATTTATCATCAAAAGTGAAATGACGTCAAAATGAAAGTGATTTGTAAAGCAAATATTAAAAGCAATTTTGTGAAATAAATTCCTAATAAAGTTGAATGGCTTTACGAAAACACTAAATATAAAATGTAACTTCAATATAAAACAAGTAAACAATGCGCCGAAGTTTCTTCGGCGCAATCGAGTTTTCTGTACAGCAGCTACTGCGTATAATAATCAAGGCCACCGAAAGTAGATCTATCTTTCGGTGGTCTCGGTATAATGCTGTATGAGCCTCGGTCCATTAAACTTTAACCACGGGCCGGTGGTTGCCTGTCCTATATCGTTGCCAGAAGCAAGATTATGGCTAACTGTAACCTTAAATAAAATAAAAAATACTGGGGCTAGAGGACTGCAATTTGGTAAGTTTGATGATTGGAGGGTGGATGATCAACAGACCAATTTGCAGCCCTCTAGCCTCGGGAGTTTTTAAGAAGTGAGGGCGGACAGAAAAAGTGCGGACGGACAAACAAAGCCGGCACAATATTTTTCTTTTCAGAAAACTAAAAGTATTTTATAAAAACAAAACATTAAATATTTATCATAAAAACATTTTATAAATAGAGTCAAAATATAATATAGAGTGTTTTATGTCAAGTTTGCTTTCAAAATATACTAAATATAAAATCTATATTAAATCTAAAAGTATTTCATAAAAACAAAAGTTAAAATTTATCACAAAAAAAAA
>NC_089786.1:53104694-53117194 GCF_040412425.1 Macrobrachium rosenbergii | reverse complement strand
TTTGAGATTAGGTGAAAACATCTTAATATTTTATGTGAAAAACACAAATATTACTATTTTTTTTTTTTAAATCCAGTTTCATATAAGGAAAGATATAAATAAACAAATATTGTCGTGAAATAATTAATAATTATCAGGTCAATGTCAAATTCATTTTGAGATTAACTGAAAGATTCCTAAAAATTTCACACGAAAAACAGAAAAAAAAAATTTGATTTTAAAAAGTTCCAGTTTCTGGGAAAAGTTAAAATCCTGCTGGGCCTTTGTGGGCTCATAGGGCAGGCGCTGATCTCCTGATTCTTAGGCCGACAGCCAGTGTGTGTGTGTGTGTGTGGGGGGACAGGCCCCAACGCCTATGACACGTGGCCAAGAGACGGAGATAAACAATATAAAAATAGTTCCAAAAATTGTAAGAACAAGAAAAATCATTAATCGCTCCTGGATTACTAAGGATAATTTTGTTATGTGAAAACCACAAAAAGGATTAACTGTTGAAAAGGATTTATTTGTTAAAAGTGGATTAACCGTTTAAAGACATTGCAACTGGAGTCTGTTAAATGAGGTTAATCCTTCCTAAGATTAGCAATAAATCCCTTTTTACACTCAATTGATAATGATGCTGAATTTTAATAATCCATGAAAATATCGTATATTTCATTTTATGATGCCAGAAAATACCTTATTACAAATTTTTGGAATTAATGAAGTAGAGAAAAATAATGTATATATATGTATGGTATATATGGTATTATAATGTATACGTGTATATATATATATATACATATATGTATATATATACATATCAAAATTAATGTTAAAAACAGCATTACTGTTAAGTATACAAATATAGAGAAACAAATATTTATAATGCTTTAAATCTCCACCACCATTACAACAAGATGTTTGGTATTTCAAAGATTACAAAAAAATCAAATGAAAAAAAATGTCTTCATGACATCAAACGATGTTAAATCTATCAGGAATAGGCTCAAATATTCTTTATTATTATTATTATTATTATTATTATTATTATTATTATTATTATTATTATTATTATTAAAGCTGCCAGTGGCACTACCAGGACAAGGCTTAAATAATCCCAAGTTTATATTATTATTATTACTATTATTATTATTATTATTATTATTATTATTATTATTATTATTATTATTATTATTATTAATGGATTCAAAATGCTAAGCTTGCATTCACAGGACAATTGTCATTAAACATGAAAAACAATGAATCTGATGACAAGTGAATCAAGTTTGACAACAAACGCAGAAAATAAATAAAAAAGATACTAATACAAGTCAAATTAAAGAAATACTGAAAATTCAACTCCAATTTAATTCAATAAACTTCAAAAAACACTACAGAATTCTACCCAAAGACGATTAAAATCTCCACTCGTCAAGAGGTGCCCACAGCAGAAGACTCCAGAGTTGCCGAGTTGATGAGATACCAGAAACCTCCATTAAAAACTTCTTCACTCTTCTTATTTCAGAACTTGGGACTATCCTCGGATCCCAAGGAGAGTTGGGTGTTTTTCAACCTTCGTACAAAGACCGCGGGACGTAAGACCTCCTCAGATATATAATCGGATCTTCTTCTCAAGCGGTTTATTGCGACTAACTTTCAGAGAAGTCCTCCTTTTAAAATTCTCTTCATATTTTTCTCCCTAACTCTCACTATGCTCCTTCCTTCAAGTGGTTAGCCAATCGCTTTATTTTATGTAAAGCTGCATTTTTCCCATTCACCCAGTCAGGGGTTGTTGTCATATTTTCCATTAGACTGTTTGGATACACTTGGCATCTCTCGCCAATGGGCGTGGCTTCTGTTCTGATAGGTTAAGTAACTTCCCTGTTATCAGACAGAACATTAAATTGCATTAGTCTGTCTGGAAACACTTGGCAACTCCCACTAATGGGCGTGGTTTCTGTCTTAACTCAGGTTAAAAATGTCTTTTTGGTTTCGCCAAACTCTTACGGAATTTCTTCCTTTAAAAGGCTGGTTTATAAGTTACTTGTAGGTTAAGTAACTCTTCTCAATTATTAGACAGAACATTTATTGTGCATTAGTCTGTCTAGATACACTTGGCAGCTCTCACTAATGGGCGTGGTTTCTGTCTTAACTTAGGTTAAAAATGCCTTTTTGGTTTCGCCAAACTCTTACGGAGTTTCTTCCTTCAAAAACATGGTTTATCAATTACTTGTAGTTACGTAATTCTTCTAAATTATTAGAGAGAACATTAAATTGCATTAGACTGTCTAGATACACTTGGCATCTCTCACTAATGGGCGTGGTTTCTGTCTTAACTTAGGTTAAAAATACCTTTTTGATTTCCCCCAACTCCTATGGAGTTTCTTCCTTCAAAAACATGGTTTATCAATTACTTGTAGTTACGTAATTCTCCTAAATTATTAGAGAGAACATTAAATTGCATTAGACTGTCTAGAAACACTTGGCAACTCCAACTAATGAGCGTGGTTTCTGTATTAACTCAGGTTAAATATGCTCTTTGGTTTCCCTTAACTTTTGGGAATTCCTTCCTTCAAAAGGCCGGTTTATAAGTTAGTTGTAGGTCGGGTAACTTTCTCAATTATCAAACATAACTTATTTATTTTGAATTACCCTATCAAGTGGTTCTATCACCTCTGTCTAGGTTAAATATTTTTTTTTTACTTCATAAGACAGTCTGTCAAGAAATATTTGACAACTTGATTGTACTTCCTTGTATGATTTATTGTAAGTAATATAAATATTGTAATATAAATATTCTAGTTAGCATAACCATTATTATCAATATTAATAGTTTGTCGTCACAATTCTAAGAATTTAACGTACTGTAAAAATAATCAGACAAGACATATAAATATAAATTCTGATAATAAAAAATGAATAAATAATTATTCATTACATAAACACATTGAATATATAAAAAATGGAAATTAACAGACCAATCATTGTCCTATAAACATTTCAAAAAATTACAGACTGCAAAATGATCACTGTAACCTTCTGCATAAGACTGCAGTCACTCAACGCCCACTACCATTCTCTCTGTATCTGTCCACGTGTCTGTGTGTGTGTGTGTGTGTGTATGTGTGTCTCAAACACCAACAAACAAAAGACACCAACACACAAACAACGCTTGCTACTACTACTAATGCTACCTGCTATGCGGAGCTGACGAAAATCAATAACCACTCTCTAATACTAGGCTACACCAGCGTGTCTTCACACCAGTGCATTAGTTATGAGATCAAACAGGATTTCGGGTCCCGGGCCACGTACTTGTGGACCCAAAATTTGGAGGAGGAGGAGGGGGGAGGGTGTGAGAAGGGGAAGGGGAGGGGGGAATGCATTAAGGATGACAAGAGATGACTTATCTTATTCAGATTAGGATGTGACAATGGAGATTTTAACGTGTTTGATTATAATTCTTGTAATATTCAGAGATGTACATAAAGAAACTTAAGTAGATTTACAGGAATGTTAATGTAGGCAGATGCTGATATGCTCTCTCTCTCTCTCTCTCTCTCTCTCTCTGGTGCAATGCAAGCAATGCCTTTGAATGTCACAGGGTAGGAAGGTAGTTCAGAGTACCTCTCTCTCTCTCTCTGAAAAAGAACTTAACTATCAAACTGAAAGTTTGTTAACTTCAGGGTAAATCAAATCATATATTCTTTTCCTCTGTACCTCCATCTCCCTGTCATAACTTCAATACTCAGTATAAAGAACCCATTCCCCCCTCTCTCTCTCTCTCTCTCTCTCTCTCTCTCTCTCTCTCTCTCTCTCTCTCTCTCTCTCTCTCTCGCATCGAATTTCTTTGTCATATTTAACTTAGAACTTTTATTCTTCTCTATCTCTCTCTCTCGCAGATTACTGAACTTCATTATGGTAATGTAAATTAAAATGATTCTCTCTCTCTCTCTCTCTCTCTCTCTCTCTCTCTCTCTCTCTCTCTCTCTCTCTCTCTCTCTCTATAAAAATGAGAGCAACTTTCATTAACTCTTCAGCAAAGTCCCCGCGGCAACAGTCACATAAGAATGCACTGACACGTGTCCTGTGAGGAACGAAAATGTTACTGCAGAAATGCAATTACAAGACTTGCATAAAATGTTCCCTGTCCTCCTTTCCCCTGAGGACACGTAGAGAGAGAGAGAGAGAGAGAGAGAGAGAGAGAGAGAGAGAGAGAGAGAGAGAGAGAGAGAGAGAGAGAAATTTAGTTTACATTATCATAATGAAGTTCAATAATAATCGAGAGAGAGACAGAGATGAATAAGATTCTAAGTTAAATATGTCAAAGAAATTTGATACGAGAGAGAGAGAGAGAGAGAGAGAGAGAGAGAGAGAGAGAGAGAGAGAGAGAGAGAGAGAGAGAGAGAATGAACCACTGGAAGAATCAACAACTCCACTTTGGAAAAAAATTGTGGGAGAGACTAAGTAAAAAACAAAAAACACTCGAAAGAACTCAGAAAAAACTAAACTAGTTAAGAAGAAAACAATAAAAAATTAACCACTGAAAAGTAGAATGAAAACCTCCACTTTGGAAAAAAAATTAAACTTCAAAATAAACAAAAAAGTAATTTTTTCTTAAAACAAAAACAAAAAAATGCAAACGAACTGGAAAAAAACTAAACTTCTTAAGTAAAAAAAACACATAAAGGACCACTGAGAGAAAAAAAAAAAAAAACTCCACTTTGCAAAAGAATTGTGGGAAAGACTAAACAAACTTCAGTGTAAAAAAAAAATACTCAAACGAACCGAAAGCAAATAAACTAAACTCCTAGGTAAAAAAACACTCAAAAATTAACCACTTTGGAAAAAGAAAGACTAAATAAAAACAAAACCATTCAAATGAACTGGAACAGAAAAAACTAAACTCCTAGTTAAAAAAAAAAAAAACACTCAAAAACGACCGCCCCACTGAACGGAATAATGAAAAACTCACACCTTGGAAAAAATTAAAATTCAAAATAAACAGCAAAACAATTTTTCGGTGGGACTTTTTTCTAAGGAAAAAACTATACTCCCAGTTAAAAAAAAAAACACCCAAAAACGACCCACTGAACGTTAGAATGAAAAACTCCCACTTTATAAAAAAAAATTATAAAAATTCGAAATAAACAGATAAACAATTCATCCTTAATAAAAAAAATAAGTCCGAACGAACTAAGAGAAAAAACTAAACTCCTAGTTAAAAACAACCACTCAAAAATGAACAACTGGGAGGAATAAACCTCCCACTTAGGAAAAAAAACCTTCCCCGAACTGAACCGAAGTCTCCTTAAGCCCTTCCAGGAAATACCTCTGAAGACGCCACTGGATCTGGAAGTCGTTTCCAGGGAAAATAAACGTATCAATAGAATTACCTTGGCAGAGAAGGCGTTTGTTTAAGGAGGGATGCTCTTGGTATGACAGAGAGAGAGAGAGAGAGAGAGAGAGAGAGAGAGAGAGAGAGAGAGAGAGAGAGAGAGAGAGAGAGAGAGAGAGAGAGAGAGGTAAATAAATAAATTTTCACTTACTTTTACCATAACGAAATACAATAATCAATGTGTGTGTGTGTGTGTGGCAGAGAGAGAGAGAGAGAGAGAGAGAGAGAGAGAGAGAGAGAGAGAGAGAGAGAGAGAGAGCTAAATAAGTCAGTTTTCACTTACTTTTACCATAACGAAATGCAATAATCAATGTGTGTGTGTGTGTGTGTGTGTGTGTGTGTGTGTGTGTGTGTGTGTGTGTGTGTGTGTGAGAGAGAGAGAGAGAGAGAGAGAGAGAGAGAGAGAGAGAGAGAGAGAGAGAGAGAGAGAGAGAGAGAGAATAAATCAGTTGTATTTACATTATCATAAAGCAGTTCAGTATTGCACGAGAGAGAGAGAGAGAGAGAGAGAGAGAGAGAGAGAGAGAGAGAGAGAGAGAGAGAGAGAGAGAGAGAGAGGTCAATTTTACTTACATTACCATAAAAAAATTCAATAATCAGTGAGAGAAAGAGAGAGAGAGAGAGAGAATAAATCAGTTGTATTCCCATTATCATACAGCACTTCAGTATTGAACGAGAGAGAGAGAGAGAGAGAGAGAGAGAGAGAGAGAGAGAGAGAGAGAGAGAGAGAGAGAGAGAGAGAGAGAGAGAGCTAAATAAATCAATTTTTACTTATATTACCATAAAAAGAAATACGATAATCAATGTATGTGTGTGTGTGTATGAGAGAGAGAGAGAGAGAGAGAGAGAGAGAGAGAGAGAGAGAGAGAGAGAGAGAAATCAATTTGATTTACATTACCATAAAGAAAGTCAATAATCAACAAGACACACACACAATGTTGTACACGACATCATAAAACCATCCTATTTTGAGAGAGAGAGAGAGAGAGAGAGAGAGAGAGAGAGAGAGAGAGAGAGAGAGAGAGAGAGAGAGAGAGCCACAAACTCGCAAAATTAAGCTGTTATTGCAAAGCCGCCGTGTGCAACATATTTCAAAAAAAAAAAATAAAAATAAAACTCTTTGTATCATCAAATGGTCTATTCAAACTCACTAGGGCCTTCCGGGAAAGAGCGGTGTATGTACCATGCTTCTGATGAATGCTGATGATGATGATGATGACGACGAATGATGATGATAATGACGAGGGGGGAAAGTATGAATGGGAGCATTATAACCACAGCACCACCCTATTAAGAGCAGTTCAAAGAGGATGGTGACACTTCTGATTATACTGTAGTTTTGTAAAGGTGCTATTACCCAAAGCGCTACGTGAAGAATAATAATAATAATAATAATAATAATAATAATAATAATAATAATTAATGCACAGTATTAATGGTTATTCTTTTAATAATAATAATAATAATAATAATAATATTCAAATGCACAGTATTAATGGCTATTCTTATAATAATAATAATAATAATAATAATAATAATAATAATAATAATAATAATAATAACCGTGCAGCCGTGCCTGAATGGAGACAGCGAGTGCCCTGCGAGGTTTAAGAAGACCACTAACAGGTTCTACGTCAAGAAGGCCCTCACCCACTGTTCTTCCTGGCAGGACATTCTCCAAGACCTCGGCCGTGTCACCCAGATGCTCGTCAATAGGATACTCGAAGAAGCAGATATCAGAGGAGTATGTACGGCGATGGATCGGCGGTACAGCCAGAGAGAAAGAGAGAGAGAGAGAGAGAGAGAGAGAGAGAGAGAGAGAGAGAGAGAGACCGCAGCCCCACCCGCAGGACAAGAACAAGTTGTTCCGCAAGGCGAGAATCCACTAGCGGTACATGCAGAAGAGGGTTAAAATGGAAAATGTAACCCCTGCCGAAGTTGACCTCGAACTCGCACTTATCATGAAGTTCCTCGTTGGACGAGTCGGTAGAGTTCTCGGCTAGCACTCTGCCGGGCTCGAGTTCGAGTCTTCGGCCGGGCAATGAAGAATTAGAGGAATTTATTCCTGGTGACAGAAATTCATTTCTCGGTATAATGTGGTTCGGATTCCACAATAAGCTGTAGGTCCCGTTGCTAGGTAACCAACTGGTTCTTAGCCACGTAGGAGAGCTGTTAACGGCCAATGAGCATTCGAGCAACAGTGACGTCACGCAACGCGCCGCACCACACCCCGTGACGTCACACTCCAGCGACGCAACCTTCAAGCCTGAGAAATGGCTTCCCGGGAACTTTCTCCAGCCAATAGGGGACCAGAATCGCGCCAACAGCCAATGAAAATTCAGCATGTGACTTGGCCCCTTGCTGGCCCATCGACCCTGCTCTAAACCACTGTCATGATCGAAACGTTGGCCATATCGTTGATTTTACTAATACCCGAATTTGTCTATATTGTATAGGATATATGACTCTACGGATCATGTCCTGATTTGACTTACTTTGTGAATACATAATTATTGAATAAATTCCAGTATATTGACGTCTCCCTTTGAATGATGAGTCACATTGGTTCGTTACCTGCCGGATGTGGTATCAGAGAGAAAGCATTAGTCAGAAATATAGAGAAAAACTCTACAAGATTGATGCAGCTGAAACAGCAATCACATTCGACAGTACATGTCTGAAAGAGGGTCTCTTGTAAGAAGAATAATAATAATAATAATAATAATAATAATAATAATAATCATAATCATAATAATAATAATACACACTTAAGCTCTCTGTTAAGGCACTGAGAGAAAAATAATGAATACTTTCCATCAAAAACCAATGAGTATTCCTCACTGTAAAGACGAATATTTCTCACCACAGGCCATGAATATTCCTCTCCAAGATCTTCGTTACCTTTCAATTCACCTCTAAATTCAACCACGCCCCCCCATAAAAAATAATAAATAAAAAAACTCCTTCATTTGGGGTCATCTTTGAAAAGGAAAAATTGCAGACTTAAAAATTTTAAAAAAATAAAAAAAATTAGTCTCACGTGTTGCAGAACTCAAAAGAAATTATTTCCCTATTCAAGAAAAGCTGTTTGAAAAGGCGGGTTGGCGGGGGCGGAGTTCCCTATTCAAGAAAGCTATATGAAAAAGAGGGGGGCGGGGGATAATTTCTTCAGAGAGCCTTTCGCGTCTTTGGTATATAGAATCCTCAGGTTGAGAGGAGTATAATTTTTTTTTTTTTTTGGCTCTCTGGGTGGGCGATGCTTCTCTTTGGATATATTCATATTCATAAGCATCATACTCATCATATTCATCATCCTCAGGATGGTGTATAGTGTAATTTTGAGGTGAATATGGCCAATTTGTTGAATTGATGCAAAACGGTGTAGCTAGTTGGTGACACTATAACAATATCTAATGGTAATATCGTTCTAGTTATTATTATTATTATTATTATTATTATTATTATTATTATTATTATTATTATTATTATTATTATTATTATTCAATCAGGTTCCAAGTTTAAAGACTTAATAATCAATAAAAAAAATAAGATAATACCTTAAAGAAATTCATCTTTTAAAAAAAATGTCATTATGAAATCAACTGATAAATTAAAAATATTAAACCATTCTTTTAAAATAGTTTATATATATATATATATACATACATATATATATATATATAATATTTTATATATATATATATATATATATATATATATATATATATATATATATATATATATTTCTGAATAAAATGGAATGTAAAATTCAGGCCAAAGTCCAAAGCGCTGGGACCTACATGAAGAGGTCATTCAGTGCTGAAATGAACACTGAGGGAAAAGAAGGCTTGTAAGGTGTAACAGGTGAAAAAACTTTTGCAGCTACACTATTAAAAAATTGTTAGGAGACGGCTGAGGAAAGCAAAGTGGAAGAAAGGGAATACGAACGGAGGTACAGTAGAATGAATGAAAGGGGTTGCAGTTAGAGGCCTAAGGGAGGCCGCAAAGAACCTTGAGTACTGCCTGTGAAGAAAATAAGGGGGAGGTGGTTCGGACATGTAATTCGCCCTGGGAGAAAAGCATGTACTAGTGTCAGTTGAGGGGTTCCTGTGAGCACCAGAAAAGTTGGAAGTCCTAGACCTATGGAGTCCAGTGGCCACCAGAAGAGTTGAAAGTCCTAGACCCATACAGAAGAGTTGGAACTCCTAGACCTATACAGAAGAGTTGAAAGTCCTGGAACTATGGAGTCCTGTGGCCACCAGAAGAGTTGAAAGTCCTAGACCCATACAGAAGGGTTGGAAGTCCTAGACCTATGGAGTCCTGTGGCCACCAGAAGAGTTGAAAGTCCTAGACCTATACAGAAGAGTTGAAAGTCCTGGAACTATGGAGTCCTGTGGCCACCAGAAGAGTTGAAAGTCCTAGACCCATACAGAAGGGTTGGAAGTCCTAGACCTATGGAGTCCTGTGGCCACCAGAAGAGTTGAAAGTCCTAGACCTATAAAGAAGAGTTGAAAGTCCTAGACCTATACAGAAGACTTGAAAGTCCTAGACCTACGGAGTCCTGTGGCCACCAGAAGAGTTGAAAGTCCTAGACCTACGGAGTCCTATGGCCACCAGAAGGGTTGAAAGTCCTAGACAGAAGAACTAAAATTAAGAGAGTTAATTATCCCAATTTCATAGGACATACAACTCGCATTACGAATATCATTAGTCACAATTTCAGGTCACGAGGCCTACGGAGAGTGAACAGGCCTAATTGTGGCCACTTGGGAGATTATAATTGTATATCTAGAGAGAGAGAGAGAGAGAGAGAGAGAGAGAGAGAGAGAGAGAGAGAGAGAGAGACTCTTAAATATTTAATAGCAATAGGTTGGCTTAAGGTCTGGTATGCCAACATAAAGAACTGAAATGAGAATTAGTGAGTTACAATGTAGTGGCCTCTCTCTCTCTCTCTCTCTCTCTCTCTCTCTCTCTCTCTCTCTCTCTCTCCCCGAATATGAGAAATGGTCACTGGCAAATGACAATTAGGATGGACATGCCACGCCCTATCAATAATCGATGATCACGAAGACAGAGAGAGAGAGAGAGAGAGAGAGAGAGAGAGAGAGAGAGAGAGAGAGAGAGAGAGAGAGAGAGAGAGAGTTAAAAAACTGTTTGATTTATTACTACAAAATTTTATTTATTTTCTGTACAGCCGCTACAGCGTATAATACCCAAGGCCACCGAAAATATATCTATCTTTCGGTGGTCTCGGTATAATGCTGTATGAGCCGCGGCCTATGAAACTTTAACCAAGTCACGGTGGTGGCCTGCCCTACATTCTCTCTCTCTCTCTCTCTCTCTCTCTCTCTCTCTCTAGAATGAAACTAAGCATCTATATTTGGTAATAAATAATTTAATTTATATATATATGTGTGTATAACTATATAATATATATATACATATAAATATGTGTATATATATATGATCATGCACATTTAGAAATGAATATTCACTCAGCAAAACACGCTTGGGGGGAGAGAGAGAGAGAGAGAGAGAGAGAGAGAGAGAGAGAGAGAGAGAGAGAGAGAGAGATTCCTTACATAGCAGAACTTTCACAAGTAATGTAAAAAAAATCATAACAATTCTCTTAAAACATTCTGTACGTAATTCAGAATACGAAACAGCATCACGTACATAACTTATAAAACAACAAACAAATAGTGAGTGAAGAAAACAACACAAAACAACAAAAAACAACAACAACAATTCAAACAACAGAGAGATATAATACCAGCTACGTCAGCCGGTG
Source organism: Macrobrachium rosenbergii (assembly GCF_040412425.1). Classification (NCBI taxonomy): domain Eukaryota; kingdom Metazoa; phylum Arthropoda; class Malacostraca; order Decapoda; family Palaemonidae; genus Macrobrachium; species Macrobrachium rosenbergii. Next base: position 53,106,023 of record NC_089786.1, on the reverse strand, counting down.
GGACAAGGCCCATTTGCACCTGTCGATCAAACAGGATTCGAGAACGGAAGCACAAATCGAAAGGTCAGGATCTCAAAGTCTCTCACTATCTCTCGCTGTCTCGCACAATCTCTCAAAGTCTCTCGCTGTCTCTCACAATCTCTCACTGTCTCTCACAATCTCTCAAAGTCTCTCGCTGTCTCTCAAAGTCTCTCGCTGTCTCTCACAGTCTCTCACAATCTCTCAGAGTCTCTCGCTGTCTCTCACAGTCTCTCCCACTCTCTCGTTGTCTCTCACAGTCTCTCCCACTCTCTCGCTGTCTCTCACAGTCTCTCACAACCTCTCAGAGTCTCCCAAAGTCTCTCACAATCTCTCACAGTCTCCAGTTTCCCTCACAATCTCTCAAAGTCTCTCACAATTTCTCGCAGTCTCCAGTTTACCCTCAAAATCTCTCACACTCTCTCATAATCTCTCACAGTATCTCTCAGTCCCTTAAACTCTCTCGCAGTCCCTCACAATCTCTCACAGTCTCTCACTATCTCTCAAAGTTTCTCGCGTCTCTGAAAGTCTCTTGCCCACTCTCACAGTCTCTCAAAGTCTCTTCCAGTGTCTCAGTTTCTTACCATCCATTTCTCTCTTGACAGGGACCGATGGACAGAGCAACGAAGAAAATACGATCTGTCAGGACAGCAGTAAACTGTATCCGTCATCCGCTCTCTCTCTCTCTCTCTCTCTCTCTCTCTCTCTCTCTCTCTCTCTCTCTCTCCAGGTTGCAATAAAAGAACACTAAGCCAGGGTCATCACATTCCCCGGAAAAAAATGTGCAGAGAGATGTTTCTCTCAATATTATGGGACTCATAAAGGAGAGAGAGAGAGAGAGAGAGAGAGAGAGAGAGAGAGAGAGAGAGAGACTCACAGCCTAGATTAGAGAGATTGTCACAACAGTTATAAGCAGCCGGATATTAAAAATTAACATATATAAAACATAAAAAAAATTTACATTAAGAAAATTGAAAATACACAAACAAAAAAACTTAAAAATAAAAAAAAGTGAAATATAAAAATAAACAAACATAAACGAAACGTGAATAAAAAAAAACTGAAAAATAAAAAGTAAATTAAATAGAGTTTCAACAGAGACAAGCAGTTTCCCCAAACTGCTATTAACAACTTTGAGAGCATAATAAATAACGCTCTCAAATCTGACCTCAAATATACAACTGACCCGTATTTGTTTTAACAAATGCCCTAAATACATTGTGGCAGGTCATCCAAGGTCACGCGAGAGGTTGGAATATACAGGTTATGATTCCTACAACTTTTTCCCGTTATTGCCACGGAGAGAGAGAG
>NC_089786.1:53084694-53099694 GCF_040412425.1 Macrobrachium rosenbergii | reverse complement strand
TGCTACACCCTCGCACTAAGTTTCGTTTGAATGCTTCTGTTACAACCTGAATTCACAACCCCTTCGCAAGCCTCGAGTACATTCTGAATTCACAACTAATTCACAAGCATCGAGTATAGCCTGAATTCACAACCCCTGTACAAGGATCAAGTGCAACCTGACTTCAAAACACCTTTACAAGCATCAAGAACAACATTACTTCACAACCCTTCACAAGCATCAAGTGCAACCTGACTTCACAACTCATTCTAAAGCCTCAAATACAACCTGACTTCACAACCACTTCACAAGCTTCAAGTAAAACCCCTGACCAATTCATACCCTTGTAACGAACCCTGGCTTATAACTACAACCTTTCAACATGGCCCCATTTGCAAGCTTTAAGTATAACCTGGATTCACAAACCATACAAAAAACTCCAGTACAACCTGAAAATATTACTTCCTCACAACCACTACCTTCGCCTCTGTTATTAATCCTTCTCTCACCAACCGTTCTCATTTACAACCCACAGTCACCCTCACAACCGCTACAACACAATGCAACTCTTCTTAACCTTGCGACCAAAATAACCTGTTAAAATTCCTTTCACAACCAATAATTAACAACAATACTCGGTGCTAATTACAACTCACAACACTTTCCACATACATCTCATCTTGATGTCAGGCAATTCCTTACATCGAAACACATAATAATAATAATAATAATAATAATAATAATAATAATAATAATAATAATAATAATAATAATAATAACAAACTCCATTAATAACTCCATCACACATCCCTTATCCACCGCTACAACATTCTCCCACTTACAACGACCATTCATAACCCCACAACCCACAGCACAAACAAACTTGTAACAACAAAACCCTTGACTCTCTCTCTCTCTCTCTCTCTCTCTCTCTCTCTCTCTCTCTCTCTCGTCATTCAATGTCGATAAGTCAAGCTGTCAGTCAAATGGAGCGAACAGGTCCTACCCCAAAAACACTGTATTCTCTGGGCAGCCGGACGTCCATTCAAATGATGTGTTCATTAGCTTAATGGATTGGAGAATTTATATATATATGTATATATGTATATATATATATATATATATATATATATATATATATATATATATATATATATATATATATATATATATATATATATATATATATATATATATATTATATTTATTTATTTATCATAAATAAATAAATAATATTGTCGTAAAAGAGAGAGAGAGAGAGAGAGGAGGAGAGAGAAACAGAGACTTAATTTTCTGTGTCAGTATAAAAATAATAATTTTTATTTCTTTACAATGGTCAAGGAGAGAGAGAGAGAGAGAGAGAGAGAGAGAGAGAGAGAGAGAGAGAGAGAGAGAGAGAGAGAGAGAGAGAGAGAGAGAGAGAGAGAGAGAGTTAATTTTCTGTGTCAGTATCAATAATAATAATTTTTATTTCTTTACAATGGTCAAAAGAGAGAGAGAGAGAGAGAGAGAGAGAGAGAGAGAGAGTTAATTATCTGTGTCAGTATCAAAAATAATAATTTTTATTTCTTTACAATGGTCAAGACGTGAGAGAGAGAGAGAGAGAGAGAGAGAGAGAGAGAGAGAGAGAGAGAGAGAGAGAGAGAGAGAGAGAGAGAGAGAGAGAAATGCTAATTTTCTGTGTCAGTATCAAAAATACCAATTTTTATCCCTTTACAATGGTCAAGACGTGTGTGTGAGAGAGAGAGAGAGAGAGAGAGAGAGAGAGAGAGAGAGAGAGAGAGAGAGAGAGAGAGAGAGAGAGAGAGAGCCAAAAACGCAGCATGACCCGCACCCTGGCGAAATATATAGATAGATAACCCACCCCCGAAATGATAGGGCGGACCTCAAACCTCTCCCTCAGGTCTCGTCCGTAGACCTCAGGATTCTGCCAATAAGGCAAAACGAGCAGCCAATATAGGAAGCAGTAACAGCTCTCTCTCTCTCTCTCTCTCTCTCTCTCTCTCTCTCTCTCTCTCTCTCTCTCTCTCTCTCTCTCTCTCTCTCTCGTTGTAAGAACTGCAGTGGGATGGAAATTATTTTCGCCTTGGGATCCCTAGAGTGAAATGAATAGAAATACTCTCTCTCTCTCTCTCTCTCTCTCTCTCTCTCTCTCTCTCTCTCTCTCTCTCTCTCTCTCTCTCTCTCTCTACACACATCTTAACCATTACAAAGTAATAAAAAATAATACAACTCTTTCTATATTGACAATGGAAAAAAATATTTTTTCCCTCTCACTGTCTCTGTCTCTCTCTCTCTCTCCCTCGCTCTCTCTCTCTCTTTTCTCTCTCTCTCTCTCTCTCTCTCTCTCTCTCTCTCTCTCTCTCTCTCTCTCCTGTACACGTCTTAACCATTACAATGTAATAAAAATAAAATATAACTCTTACCATAGTACAATGGAAAAAAACATTCTCTCTCTCTCTCTCTCTCTCTCTCTCTCTCTCTCTCTCTCTCTCTCTCTCTCTCTCTCTCTCTCTCTCTCTCTCTCTCTTCCCTACCGACTGCTCGATCTGACGTTATTGCGTCAATAAAATTCCTCCCAATTATCAGAATTGCCACCAAAAAACGATAAATTGTATACAAGGAAACCAGAAAAAACTGATTTGCTGCAATGGGATAGAACAAAGCCAGTTGGTGGCCTTGGAAAGATTGGTATCAAGGAAGAATAAGAGATCTGATCAGATGAAATGGGATGGAATAGAACCCAGTGGCCATGTTGAAATGCCAAAAATGGAAACTTTCTTCAGAAGTGAGAGACAGAATAGAGACAGTTTCCAATTTGAAAGTGAGAGAGAGAGAGAGAGAGAGAGAGAGAGAGAGAGAGAGAGAGAGAGAGAGAGAGATTTTTTTCATTGTCGATATGCAAAGGGTTATATTATTTTTCTGAACAGCCGCTACAGCGAATAATAATCAATGCCACCGAAAAGAGGTCTATCTTTCGGTGGTCTCGGTATAATGCTGTATGAGCCGCGACCCATAAAACTCTCAACCGGCCGTGTTGGCCTGTGTTGCTGCGTTGCCAGAAGCACGATTATGGCTAACTTTAATCTTAAATAAAATAAAACCTACTAAGGCCAGAGGGCTGCAATTTGGTATGTTAGGTGATTGGAGGGTGGATGATCAACATGCCAATTTACAGCCCTCTAGCCTAGGTAGTTTTTAAGATCTGAGGGCCGACAGAAAAAGTACGGACGGACAGACAAAAATATTGAAAAAAAAAAACATTGAAAACACACAAACTAAATTACTGCCCAAATAAAAGTGTACATAATCACAGCGGCAAAATGCAATATTGCAATGGCATTCAGTCGGAATTTCCCGCAGTCTGCACAGTATTCAAATAAAAGCTGTTATTGCAACTAATGGGTCAGTTATTAAAACTTTTTCCAAAACAAAAAAAAAAGTTAAGTAACCATCACAAAAATTCCGACGTAGAACCAATTCTCTTTTGTTTTACGGTTTCATGATTTTGTTTCATATTTATTTGTTTATCTTATTAGTCTTCTGAAAAGGAAACTATTGCGCCGGCTTTGTCTGTCCGTCCGCACTTTTTTTCTGTCCGCCCTCAGATCTTAAAAACTATAGAGGCTAGAGGGCTGCAAATTGGAATGTTGATCATCCACCCTCCAGTCATCAAACATACCAAATTGCAGCCCTCTAGCCTCAGTAGTTTTTATTTTGTTTAAGGTTAAAGTTAGCCATGTTCGTACTTCTGGCAACGCAACAACACAGGCCACCATACAGCATTATACCGAGACCACCGAAAGATAGATCTATTTTCGGTGGCCTTGATTATGTGCTGCACAGAAAACTCGACTGCGCCGAAGAAACTTCAGTGCATTTTATAATTTCTTTTATTTATATTTATTTATTCACTTATTTCTTTAGCCGCGTAGAGCGAGTTCTTATTTTTTCATTTCCATTATTCCATTAATTAATCGTTTTGTTTATTTACTAATTTATTTATTTGTTTTTGACACAGACACACACACACACACACACACACACACACATATATATATATATATATATATATATATATATATATATTTACTTATATATTTATTTTTGCTCTTCATATTTCAGTTAATAATTCCAGTACATTCCTTGCAATTATTGAATGTATATACAAATATCTATCACTTTTCCTATTTGGTCTAAATTTCATAACAGAAGTTCGTACCAAGCAGGGTTTGTGTGTATATATGTATACGTATATATATATATATATATATATATATATATATATATATATATATATATATATATATATATATATATATATATATATATATATAACCTTTCTTAATAATACAAATTATTAAATAAACAATCCTTCAAAGGTCATATATTCTCTCAAATTACGTGAGTGGGTGAGAGAAATATTGTTACCTAAAAGTTAGAAATTCTGGAAAAGTTATAGGTCGGTCTGTGTGGGAGTCACTTCCACCCGGAATAATTCTGTAATATCCGGAACAATGTACCTGTACGTACTCTCTCTCTCTCTCTCTCTCTCTCTCTCTCTCTCTCTCTCTCTCTCTCTCTCTCTCTCTCTCTCTCTCTCGATATAACAGACCTAAACCATCTTCCTTGGACTTGAGAATGTTTTAACAAATTTTTATTTCTTCGAGCTGAAGAATGCATACGTGTATTCTCTCTCTCTCTCTCTCTCTCTCTCTCTCTCTCTCTCTCTCTCTCTCTCTCTCGATATGACCTGAGCCAACTTTCTTGACAGTAAGAAATTTTGGGAAAACTTCTTCACGTTAAGGAACGTACATGCGTCCCCGGGTCTCTCTCTCTCTCTCTCTCTCTCTCTCTCTCTCTCTCTCTCTCTCTCTCTCTCTCTCGATATAACAGACCTAAACAATCTTCCTTGGACTTGAGAATGTTTTAACAAATTTTTTATTTCTTCGAGTTCAAGAATGCATACATGTATTCTCTCTCTCTCTCTCTCTCTCTCTCTCTCTCTCTCTCTCTCTCTCTCTCTCTCTCTCTCTCTCTCTCTCGATATGACCTAAGCCAACTTTCTTGACAGTAAGAAATTTTGGGAAAACTTCTTCACGTTAAGGAACGTACACATGTCCCCAGGTCTCTCTCTCTCTCTCTCTCTCTCTCTCTCTCTCTCTCTCTCTCTCTCTCTCTCTCTCTCTCTCTCTCGATATAACAGACCTAAACCATCTTCCTTGGACTTGAGAATGTTTTAACAATTTTTTTATTTCTTCGAGCTGAAGAATGCATACGTGTATTCTCTCTCTCTCTCTCTCTCTCTCTCTCTCTCTCTCTCTCTCTCTCTCGATATGACCTAAGGCAACTTTCTTGACAGTAAGAAATTTTGGGAAAACTTCTTCACGTTAAGGAACGTACATTTGTTCCCGGGACTCTCTCTCTCTCTCTCTCTCTCTCTCTCTCTCTCTCTCTCTCTCTCTCTCTCTCTCTCTCTCTCTCTCTCTCTCTCGATATGACAGACCCAAGCCATCTTTCTTGACAGTAAGAAATCTTTCGACAGCTTTCAATTTCTTCAAGTTATGGACATTTCTGAAGTTTGATTTTGCCTTTCAGTTAAGAAATCTTTCAATAACTGTCAATTTCATGAAGTTAAGGACACCTATTACAAAATTTCATTTAAAATAGAACTTATTTAAAGAACAAAATATAAATCTACGTAATTACATTATCTAAATGTACAGAAATTAAATCAGAATGGTATACTATTCATAGAGACTTTTGCAAGCAGAATAAGTTACTATTACCCATGGAATAAATAAGGTTTCTGATAAATCTGCAGATGTGGGACTGAATAGACCACACCAGGATATGAATAGACCACACCAGGATACGAAAAGGGTGTAGGGCTAGCAATCTCATCCCGCAGATATGATTTGTTTAGATCTAGAAGCCCCATACCTTCCCTTCAGGCCTAAAATATTTAGGTTATCAATAAAGGATCGATAATGAACTGCTAATTCCTTCTTGGTATACGAAAAACGCGTAATTATTTGGCAAGCAGCGTTTTCTTAATTATATCGTAAAGCATTTTTCAAAGATAATTCTCTTCTAATTACGAAGATAACCCAAATAATTACTTTGACTGCATTTCTGTCAATTATGATAAAAGATTTCTATGATTTTTTTGCATCAGAAAATTTTTTTTCCCCATCAGAACTTGTTTTTTTTTTTGCATCAGAAAAATATATCCTTGAAAATAATTTTACAAACGAAAGTTTGAAATAATTTTCAGAGATTAATAAGGGAAATTCAGTAGAGAGAGAGAGAGAGAGAGAGAGAGAGAGAGAGAGAGAGAGAGAGAGAGAGAGAGAGAGAGAGAGAATTACTTTACTGTATTGATAATATATGTAAATATTGTTCCTTTTATTTTACTGATAAGAGAAACTTTTGCATTTCACTGTAATCGTTATAATGAAGAGAGAGAGAGAGAGAGAGAGAGAGAGAGAGAGAGAGAGAGAGAGAGAGAGAGAGAGAATTACTTTTACTGTATTGGTAATATATGTAAATATTGTTCCTTTTATTTTACTGATAAGAGAAACTTTTGCATTTCACTGTAATCGTTATAATGAAGAGAGAGAGAGAGAGAGAGAGAGAGAGAGAGAGAGAGAGAGAGAGAGAGAGAGAGAGAGAGAGTACCAGAACAAAAAGAGAACTCTGCAAATAAAATGTTGAAAAACCTTTTGTTGTTTTAGAGAGAGAGAGAGAGAGAGAGAGAGAGAGAGAGAGAGAGAGAGAGAGAGAGAGAGATAAATTTTTTCCAGACGTGTCTCTATCATTCCCCCTTGTCCGGTATCGTGTTGCAAAAAAATGAAATAGAGAAATAAGAAATAAAAGAAATAAAAAATGAAATGAATAAAAAATAAAAGGTTTCGGATACGTTACGATTCTTTTGTCCTGGGCGACTGTTATAGAAAATGATAAGTCCCAAAGTGGGCTATTTGTTCAAGTGTTATGTCTCCTCTTACACACCTGTTTGTGTGTATACATGTTTACATATACATACATACATACATACATACATACATACATATGAATATATATATGAATATATATACATATATATATATATATATATATATATATATATATATATATATATATATATATATTTATATGTATGTATATACACACATAATATATCAATATTATACATATACATATATATACATATCCCACCTAATATACAATATACAATAAAGGTAAGCAAATTAGAAAATCAAAATGGAAGAACTCTGAATACAATTGGAAAGGAATAACGGAGAAAATATATAAAATATCGTATTCAAAGACATACGGACTTGACAATTTAGCTCTCTGTGAACCACAGTGCGAAGGAATGAGAAATGATAAATTGGAAAGGTGTAGTGTTTATGTTTATTAACTAAAAGCAGATGGAATTGGTAGGCCAAGCAAGATCTTATTACCAGATGTGGAAAAAGGTGACTCACTTCCTACTGACTTTGTATCAGTGGGCCGTAGACCACAGCTTGCAAGATTGAAATCAATCAAGTGCAATATGAGTATTATGGGTACACACCAACAAATGAACTCACGGAAGACATAAAATATATCTGTACACAACTCCAGAATACTGTAGACGAAAATTACCAAAAAAAAACATAAAAGAAGTGTTGTTGGTGACAGGAATTCAAAAGTTGGCAGGAACAACAAAGATATGGAGAACGGTCTGCGATAAACTCCAAGCGATAAAGGGGTGAAATATGTTAATTTTTGCTGTAAACAATCTTGGAAATGGGAAGTACTTTTCGCCAACTTACGGACATTCAAAAACACACCTGGACATCTCCAGATTTAGAAGTTGATATCTCACAAGTTAAAAGTACAGGGGAGTTTACCTGCTAAGTACTCAGGTCTATAGATAACGAAGCTAAAACCACACGAGATAAGAAAGAATTTCTGGAAAAACAAGCTGATGGCACTGATAAATTCCACAGAAGCCACGTACTCAAGGAATGGCACTGGTGTTAAACCCACAGACTCAATGAAATACCTATTGGGGAAAAGCAAAAATCCAAAATACCTGTCAGAAGAGGTATGGGGCACTAATGACATCACAATAAGAAGAGATACAACGCTGGACAGAACATTATTGTAAGATCTCGAATAAGAGGTATGAGGGGGGTGGGGGATAATTTGATTGGTATACCAGAAGCAGAAGAAAACCTGAATATGCTGTGTACAAGACTTCACAGATTCTGAAGTAGAACCAGTAATAGAGAAACTTCACAAATGGATAGCACTGGCTATCATAGAATGACTTTGGCAGAAAATGAAATGACACCTCGTGTACAAACTAGATTATTTAGCAGGCTACAGGATGACGAAACAAAACCTGATGACTGGGAATTGCAGGTCATGTCAAAGATGACTCTAAGTAAGGTGACTGAACTGGATGGGTGATTACAGAAGCACTGCACTGATGGAAATATTTATAACACCACTCCTCAGCAGAGTATACAAATAAATATACAAAAACTTAAGAGATAAACAACATAGGTTTAGAAGAGGTAGGAGTTTTACAGATCAGATATTTATATTAAGACATTACGAAGAAGTGAACAGAATTCAGAAATCTCCTTCTGGTAACTTTTGCTGACTGTCTACAGACCAATATTATTTAAAGTCTTGTGTCAATATGATATTCCCGTTAAATATGCAAACCTTATTGAAATTATCATTGAACGGATGAGATACAAAGTTCATGTTGATGGAGTCTTGTCAAGTGAATTTGCATATTTAAAAGAAAGTACGGTTCTACAGGTAAGTGTTGTAACACTTTCTTTGTCAAGTGAATTTGCATATTTAAAAGAAAGTAAGGTTCTTCAGGAAATTGTAATACTTTCTCTCTCGTGGATTTAATATCGAAAAAATAATTCTTGGAGACGGATGATAATGAAAGAAATAGCGTATTAGATAAAATTCGGAGATAAGATAGACTGAAATAACTTACATAAACAATATATAGAGGCTAATATGATCTGTATTGTCATATGGACATAAATCATGGCATGACAATGAGGCTATAATTATGCAATAGATTTTACCTGTTTTAGAGTAAACTTTCACAAGGATATTAGGAATCAGACGGCAAAATAGATTGAGATTTTATACCATAACTAAAATAACAGAAATGTCTTATAAAGATAATAATGAAAAGGAGATAGGGATGGCCTGGGTATATCCTTCAAAAACCCCAGGAATAATACGACGTTTTAAGTACCAGCTGGGTATCCTGTGGGCACCTGAGGAGTTGGAATACCCAGACTTGGAATGCTTGGATCAAAACTATGAGACTTGAGGCTGCAGATGAGTGGATACTTGTGGAAGTGAAGGCACAGGAAAAACCACAGGAAAAAAAAGTGGTAGAATGTCATGTGTGCATATATATATATATATATATATATATATATATATATATATATATATATATATATATATATATATATATATATATATATATAAAACACATGCAAAATATATACATATTTATCTAAATAAACTATTCAAAAACCAATTCTAACCTCAACGATCAGTACATACACTTTCCAAAAAGAAATCCATTTCAGCCCAGTCACAATAAACAATAACATTTTCCAAAAAACATAAAAAAACACACACAATTTCACTCATTTCCGACAAGTCCAAATCCACGTGTCTACTGAGAAGAAAAAAATCACTTTCATAATAATAATAATAATAATAATAATAATAATAATAATAATAATAATAATAATAATAATGGTTGACAGTGCCAGTTACTTCGAGGAGGTTAAGAAGAAGCGTCCGTCACTGACACCAGTTCATAAGTGACTGAGGCGTGCCACGCTGCTTACCAGCGCTCTTATGTTGTGCCAACTGACACTACGGCACGCACGCATGCACACACACACACTAACACTCACACAAACACACACACAAACGCACATACACAAACACACTGTCGCAAAGGATAACGCAAAATCTGACTCTCTCTCTCTCTCTCTCTCTCTCTCTCTCTCTCTCTTTGCTTTGATTTTGGAGTTTCCATTAAAATACTGACAATTTTCTTCTCTCTCACAATCTTCTTTGATCTCTCTCTCTCTCTCTCTTTTATTTTGTGGTTTTCATTTTTCTCTCATAATTTTCTGCTTTTCTCTCTCTCTCTCTCTCTCTCTCTCTCTCTCTCTCTCTCTTTGCTTTAATTTTGGGTTTTTCATTCTAGTATTGATAACTTTTTCCTCTCTCACAATCTTGTATGACCTCTCTCTCTCTCTCTCTCTCTCTCTCTCTCTCTCTCTCTCTCTCTCTCTCTCTCTCTCTCTCACATAAAAACATTCCCAAACACACTCGCCCTCAGTACCACTAACCCAATAATCTGCAAAAATAACTCTCTCTCTCTCTCTCTCTCTCTCTCTCTCTCTCTCTCTCTCTCTCTCTCTCTCTCTCTCGCTCTCTCTCTCTCTATTCCATTAAGCCATTATCGGCAAAGCAAACTTCCTTAATAGCACACAAGGAAGGAAAACTGCGCTCGATAACTGATAACCGCGTAAACACTGCGCATGCGCGGCTTTACAATAACATAAAACAAGCTATTTTCACAAACAAACAAACAAACGGATGCACATACAAACACATTTCCAAGGTACGGGAGGATACATTCAAGCGTATATACGCACGCACGCATTCTCAATCTTCTGAGAGTACACGAAGCGTTGCATTGACAATCACACGCACTCTCGCGTGCGTGCGCGCGCAAATGTCAGTATCAATTAAAGGTGAGCGTATTGTTCTAGCATTTCAGACGGAAATATGACTTCGCGTTACTTTCTTCACAAGTGCACCTCCTGCGGTGCACTGTAGGCATTGCTTAATGAGGTTCTTTGCAGCGTGACTTCCTTAGACCCCTGGCTGCAACCCCTTTCGTTCCTTTTTACTGTACCTCCTTTCATATTCTCTTTCTTCCATCTTACTTTCCTCAACCCTCTCCTAATAATTGATTCATAGAGCAATATCGATGTTTTCCTCCTGTTATACCTTTCAAACCCTTTTACTGTCAATTTCAAACGCTGTATGACCTCATACGTCCCAGCGCTTGGTCTCTGGCCTAAATTCTGTATTCAATTCAATTCAGTTCACAAATGAACAGATAAGTTGTTTTAAAGTAAAATATTTCGTAATTCAGAAAGGTAAAATTTGAGTTAAAATTGTTCTGTTTCACTTGAACGAACTACTGTACAGATTTTCATTCTATTAAGTCATTTTACATTAAAAGACTTCATATTTCAGTAAGGTAAAATCTGAGCTGAAATTATTCTGTTTTATGTAAAAAGCTGAATAGAATTCCAGCTACGTAAGAAGGTGTTATTCTCGCTTAGAAATTTCACCATTTTGGCAGATTTGTGGAACATAAAACATGGTCGTGTATATTCTTCTTGAAATCTATATTTATATGCTTTGGTAAAATGTCTTCCTTACCACCATGTTATATATATATATATATATATATATATATATATATATATATATATATATATATATATATATATATATATATATATACATACTAGTTACCTCAAAATTTCAATATTATCAAAATAGCAACAAACACTAACCTTCATACCTCGTCAAATTAATAACGATTTTCCCTTATCAGAACCAATTATCTCAGCTTAATTATCCATCAAGAGACAATTAGCTGCGTGCTCCATCAAGATTTTAATTATAACTTAGCTTTATCTAAATTACAATATATTACTTTTGAACCTCATCAAAATAACTGTTTTAAATTATCAGAAAAATCATTTTGCTATCAGCCTGGCCAATCCATTATAACAGACTGACAAATGGGTTATATTTATATTTTGTCAAAGGTGACAGGTTACCATATATTATCTAAGCTTGGTTTAAAAATATATATATATATATATATATATATATATATATATATATATATATATATATATATATATATATATATTATATATATATATATTATATATATTACGAATATAAATATTTATACTATATATATACAAATATATTTATAATAGATAAATATTTATATTTATATATAATATATATACATATAATATATATATACATACACATATAAATAAATAAATAAATAAATATATATATATATATATATATATATATGTATATATATATATACAGTATGTATTATAACTATATATATTGTATATATATATATATATATATATATATATATATATATATATATATATATATATATATACATGTGTGTGTGTGTACATACATATATATACTGTACATATGCATAAATAAATCTTGAAGTCTGTATATCAACAGATCGTAATCTATTCCCTCCCAGACGATTAAATCCATTTCAAAAAATATATCAACATAACTAAAGCAACCATCACCTGATAAATAATTCATCAGAATATGATTTATGATAAACAATTTATCAGAATAAGACTCATGTCTTCGAATGACAAAATAACATCAATATTTCCAGAATTACTGAAAACTCTTCGCGTAAATTACACATAACACAGCGATGGACTGACAATGAAGAAATCGATCAATAACGGCAAATAACAGAGAGGAACTGCGGTAAATAACGAATGTAATTTATGGATTACTTATAAATTACGTCATCAATCACGTCAAATGTCCGTCAGGCATTTGGTCAAGAATGAGAATTAAAACTAAACGAAATAAAATAACAAGTAAAAAATGGGCCGAAGTTTCTTCGGCGCAGTCCAGTTTTCTGTACAGCCGCTACAGCGTATAATAATCAAGGCCACAGGTTTCGGTGGTCTCGGTATAATGCTGTATGAGCCGCGGCCCATGAAACTTTAACCACGGCCTGGTGGTGGCCTGTCCTATATAGTTGCCAGAAATATGATTATGGCTAACTTTAACGTTAAATCAAATAGAAGCTACTGAGGCTAGAGGGCTGCAATTTGGTATGTCTGATGATTGGAGGGTGGGTGATCAACATACCAATTTGCAGCCCTCTAGCCTCAGTAGTTTTCAAGATCTGAGGGCGGACAGAAAAAGTGCGGACGGACAGACAAAGCCGGCACAATAGTTTTCTTGTACATTTTATCGGAGAAAATAACAGATTAACAGAAAAACTACAGTGAAATACTTTATTATTATTATAATAATAATAATAATAATAATAATAATAATAATAATAATAATAATAATTATTATTATTATTATTATTATTATTATTATTATTATTATTATAAAACAAACTCCTTCTCGTATGGAACAAGCCTTCAGGGGTCAATGACTTGAAATTCAAACTTGTCATTATAATTATTATTATTATTATTATTATTATTATTATTATTATTATTATTATTATTATTATACGAAGACAATCCACTAATTTCATAAGACAGAATAACTCAATAACTATCACTATTCACTACCAGCTATTTACACCTCCTAGTGAAGAACTATCCAATAGGTCTTCAATGCACAACAAAATGGCCTTGAACTTCGGAAAGGTTGAAACGACATTTGGTTTTCGGTCCATAATCTAATTTTAGCTTCGGTCCCGAGAACATTGATCTGTTCCGCCTGGAGTAGATGGGGTAGACAAAAGTAGCAAAGCAAAGTAGATAAAGTAGAAAATGGCGGAGATACAGTTGAGAATAAAGTAGAAAATTAAAGTGCCTAGCGTAGAGAATAAAGTAGATAAAGTAGAAAATAAAAGTAGATAAAGTAAAAAATAGAGTAGACAGTAGAAAAAAGCGTAGATAAATTAGAAAATAAAGTAGGTAAAGTAGAAACAAAAGTAGATCCTGTAGTCTTCATAAATCTTCTTGCATTTCGAACTTGACTGAAAATCGATGCTTTTTGGGAACAGAGGCCGTCGGAAGAGGCAATCGAATCGCCTATTCTAGCTTGGAAAAAAGAAGGTAGGGGTAAGTCAAGGAAGGGAATCTGGAAATACAAAGGTAAGAAGAGATTTCCTAAGCCTTAGAAGCAGTAAAATTAAACAGTTACTAAGCCGTGTCATGAGAGGTAAACAATTTCTTACGTAACTGTGAGAAGAGGCAGCCTCATGGGTGTTACGAAACAGCCCAGAGGAAGACACTGAACCTATCCATCTCAAGAGCAGCCTCGCAGGTGTTGCGAGGCTAATATCAATCTTCTAATGAGAAAAGTAGGAGGAGCAACATCCACTGTAATAAGTGTAAAATAAACAAGCTTTCACCAGCCTATTTACTTCTTACTACATTCTTACACATTAAAATTAAAGTAAATAATATCTGTTTGTGAAAGCCAATAACCCCTGGGCTGGGACATTCCTAGCAGATCTTTGACCCCTTAAGATTGACCTTGACTTACGTTTACCAAATATGAATTTTCTACCTGATATACTTCAGAGGTCAAGGTCAAGATTAAATTCATATCTGACCCCTGACCTCTGAGCGTGTCTCCATCACCTGAAAATGATATAAATGAAGTTTGAGGTTATTTTTCCCCTTAAAATAATAATACCTTGACATTAGTTTACATAAAGACACACGGTTTTACATCAATCAGGTCAAAGAGAGGTCAAGGGAGGTCAAGGCATCACAGACGCAGGAAAACAGGAAAACAGGAGTAGGAGAGGTCAGTGACCTCCCATAGACTTATTTTATTTTATTTTTATTTTTTTCTGTAATCCAATCAGGGAAAAAGGAAGATCTGAGAGAGAGAGAGAGAGAGAGAGAGAGAGAGAGAGAGAGAGAGAGAGAGAGAGAGAGAGAGAGAGAGTTTTGTAGAAATAGAGGCTACTGTCAGATATAAAATATCTATGCTACGCATAGATAATGCAGCAAGCCATCTTTTCAACTGAGAGAGAGAGAGAGAGAGAGAGAGAGAGAGAGAGAGAGAGAGAGAGAGAGAGAGAGAGAGAGAGAGAGAGAGAGAGAGATTTTGTAGAAATCGAGGTTCCTGCTTGGTATAAATGTTTTCTGTCAGGCA